>NC_136801.1:2857007-3033375 GCF_951216825.1 Electrona antarctica | reverse complement strand
AAAATTCCCAAAATTCCACCAAACATCTAATGTGAAAGGAAAGACCCGGTAGTAACCCCTCTGTGGAATGTCCTCACTGGCTGTCGCCAATACGCACTGTCAGGAGGGGGGGGGGGGGGGCTGGGGGGGGTGGGGGGGAAGGTGGGTGGAGCATTCCCACTAGGGCTGTGAATCTTTGGGTGTCCCTCGATTAGTTTCCGATTATTGGGGTCACGATTTTGATTTTTTAATTCAAAAGCATTTTTTTTCCCAGATCCAAAACGATTCTCTATTCAAAAAGATTCTGGATTCAATACATAGGATTTAATCACAATCTACTCCAGCCAACTGAAGTGACTACAGTAACTTGAAAATGACTGAAGACATGATGTTTACTGTGATTAGGGTAAGCTTACATTTCATATCACCAGGGCCGGTCCTGAGCAATCTGGCGCCCCAAGCAGGATTTTTCGCGGCGCCCCCCCCCCCCCCCCCCCCTCAAAAAATAAAAAAATAAAAAAAGTTTTTTTTTTTTTACTCTTTCCCAAAAATTGAGGAGACACTGTGGAGGCACTGGGGGTCCATTGGGGAGGCACTGTGGGGACACTGGGGAGGCTCTGTGGAGGCACTGGCGGGACACTGGCACTGGGGAGACACTGGGGAGGCACTGGGGAGGCACTGGGGGGGCACTGGGGAGGCACTGGGGGGGCACTGGGGGGGACACGGTGCAGACAGAGTTGGGACAGAGTTAAAAAATAAAATAAAAAAAAAGTTAAAAAAAATAAAAAATAAATGTTTTTTTTTTTTTTTTTTTTTTTTTGCGCCCCTCCCCCATGGCGCTCGAAGCCGTTGCTTCGTCGGCCTGTAGGAAGAACCGGGCCTGCATATCACAAACACCATGTAGTGAAAACTCCTGTAACTGTAACCAAAAAAAAGAAATATTTTTTGGAAATTATGAATCTATTTTGAATCGTTCATAACGGGAATCGCGATTCTAATTCGAATCGATTTTTGCTTGTACAGTTCCTCTTCTCCCCCCCCCCCCCCAGTTTGTTGAAGAAGAGAGACACATTTTCATAATTTCAAAAGTGACTATACATGTACACTAAACAGTATGTGAAAGGACTGCAACAAGCCGCTGGCTCTATCGCCTTGCATGAGGATCCAGTGGAAGATATTGTGCACACTTCATCTGCCTCACACGCTAAAGCATAGTTATTTGTCTGTGTGTAATGTGTGCATGCCTGAATGCAGGGACTGGCGGACTGTTATGAAGAATGACTGTGATGACAAATATCGTTATGTTTAACCCATTTAGGATTAACGTCGAAATTTAAAAAATGTTTTTCTGAAAAACCTCATGTTTCTATATCAGTGGTTCTCAATATTTCATGTCAAGGATCCCAAAAATTATATGTAATATGCCGCCGACCCCCATCTGAAAATATGATGTTCCAGGGACCTCCCCAGAAGCAAAGATTTGAGTTAAAAACGAAAAGATTTGAGGCACATTTTCACGACTTTTCAAAAATCGGTGGCGCGCTATGAGCTTGTAGATCTGCTATTTTTCAATAGCTAAAGTATAACACAATGCTTAAAACACTAAAAGGTGTTCCCGCCCAAAATGGGTTAAATATGTATTGTATTTATATGTGGACTGAATAATGATGTGATTCAGACATACTGTACCTCAACTCTGTTATTATATGCGTTGGCAAAGCAGCTGTGCCGTGTTGCGGGACTGTTGGGGGGGCCACGAGTGGGCCGGGGGGGGGGGGGGGGGGGGGGGGGGGGGGAACTGTACGAGGGGGGGAAAAAAGAGGGGCACGCTGCTCGGCATTCCCACACTGCAGTCCCAGGGATACCTCCCTCCTCCTGGGCAGTGTGACTGCAGTCCCAGGGATACCTCCCTCCTCCTGGGCAGTGTGACTGCAGTCCCAGGGATACCTCCCTCCTCCTGGGCAGTGTGACTGCAGTCCCAGGGATACCTCCCTCCTCCTGGGCAGTGTGACTGCAGTCCCAGGGATACCTCCCTCCTCCTGGGCAGTGCGTCTGTGGGAAGGAAGGGGCGGCGCCATGTCTTCTGTCCGTTTAAATACAAAGTGTTGCCTGTTATAGCACGCCAGACCAACCGCAACACTATCCGCTCCTTATTTGTGAAGCTCACTTCACTTTGCCATGAAAACGTTGGGAGTAAACAGTGTGCCCTATACTGTGATATACTGTAAACATTACTTTACATACACCCAGACCAGCCATGCTCTATTCATCCATCCATCCATCTATCTATCCAACACCTAGGCTGTACTATACTATAATACAGTTGTTCCCAAAGTGGGGTCCGGGGACCCCCAGGGGTACTTGAGGGAGTTCCAGGGGGGACCCAGCTAAATGATCATTTGGAACCAAATTGACCCTTATGGGTCTGTAACTCTGAGAGTGTACAAATTGAACCAAACGGGTCCATTTGGTTCCATTTGTATACTCTCAGAGTTAAATTAGCATTGATTTTACAATATAAATTGGGGTCTCAGTCAGAGATAGAAATCCCATTAAATGGGGGTCCGTAGCCTATAATGCATGTCAAACTAGGGGTGAAAATGGTTGAAAATCACTGCTAGAGCCGTAAAAATCTTCTGTCATGGTGGGGGTCCTTTTCCTTTTCAAATGGGGGTCCGCGGGCTAATTAGTGTCAATTTGGGGGTCCTTGACATGAAAACGTTTGGGAACCACTGCTATAATATACTGTGATATTACAGTAGCCTATACTGTGATATTACAGTAGCCTGTACTGTGATATTACAGTAGCCTATACTGTGATATTACAGTAGCCTATACTGTGATATTACAGTAGCCTATACTGTGATATTACAGTAGCCTATACTGTGATATTACAGTAGCCTATACTGTGATATTACAGTAGCCTATTACAGTAGATATTACAGTAGCCTATACTGTGATATTACAGTAGCCTATTACAGTAGATATTACAGTAGCCTATACTGTGATATTACAGTAGCCTATACTGTGATATTACAGTAGCCTATACTGTGATATTACAGTAGCCTATACTGTGATATTACAGTAGCCTATTACAGTAGATATTACAGTAGCCTATACTGTGATATTACAGTAGCCTATTACAGTAGATATTACAGTAGCCTATTACAGTAGATATTACAGTAGCCTATACACCCGTCACCTGCTCCCGTTCAACCGAGACTCTGACAGTCAAATCACATTCGATATCTGATCTGACAAGTTTCAACAACAGCGAGGAGGAGGAGCATGCTTATATCAACTGATTTAAGTGACTGGAGGAGCATGCTTATATCAACTGATTTAAGTGACTGGAGGAGCATGCTTATATCAACTGATTTAAGTGACTGGAGGAGCATGCTTATATCAACTGATTTAAGTGACTGGAGGAGCATGCTTATATCAACTGATTTAAGTGACTGGAGGAGCATGCTTATATCAACTGATTTAAGTGACTGGAGGAGCATGCTTATATCAACTGATTTAAGTGACTGGAGGAGCATGCTTATATCAACTGATTTAAGTGACTGGAGGAGCATGCTTATATCAACTGATTTAAGTGACTGGAGGAGCATGCTTATATCAACTGATTTAAGTGACTGGAGGAGCATGCTTATATCAACTGATTTAAGTGACTGGAGGAGCACGCTTATATCAACTGATTTAAGTGACTGGAGGAGCATGCTCATATCAACTGATTTAAGTGACTGGAGGAGCATGCTTATATCAACTGATTTAAGTGACTGGAGGAGCATGCTTATATCAACTGATTTAAGTGACTGATTATATAAGCTTTTTTTGTGTGTGCGCACATGCTGTATAGTGACTTTGGTACAGTAAATGTTATATAAGCCATAAAACATTACAGGATTGAGTCGTTAATTTGAACACTATACCAGCCTGTGACCTTTGGCCAAAAAGTGTGTGTCCTGTCCTGGCTGGGTGCTCAGTGTGTGTCCTGTCCTGGGTGCTCAGTGTGTGTCCTGTCCTGGGTGCTCAGTGTGTGTCCTGTCCTGGGTGCTCAGTGTGTGTCCTGTCCTGGGTGCTCAGTGTGTGTCCTGTCCTGGGTGCTCAGTGTGTGTCCTGTCCTGTCCTGGGTGCTCAGTGTGTGTCCTGTCCTGGGTGCTCAGTGTGTGTCCTGTCCTGGGTGCTCAGTGTGTGTCCTGTCCTGGGTGCTCAGTGTGTGTCCTGTCCTGGGTGCTCAGTGTGTGTCCTGTCCTGGGTGCTCAGTGTGTGTCCTGTCCTGGGTGCTCAGTGTGTGTCCTGTCCTGGGTGCTCAGTGTGTGTCCTGTCCTGGGTGCTCAGTGTGTGTCCTGTCCTGGGTGCTCAGTGTGTGTCCTGTCCTGTCCTGGGTGCTCAGTGTGTGTCCTGTCCTGTCCTGGGTGCTCAGTGTGTGTCCTGTCCTGGGTGCTCAGTGTGTGTCCTGTCCTGGGTGCTCAGTGTGTGTCCTGTCCTGGGTGCTCAGTGTGTGTCCTGTCCTGGGTGCTCAGTGTGTGTCCTGTCCTGGGTGCTCAGTGTGTGTCCTGTCCTGTCCTGGGTGCTCAGTGTGTGTCCTGTCCTGGGTGCTCAGTGTGTGTCCTGTCCTGGGTGCTCAGTGTGTGTCCTGTCCTGGGTGCTCAGTGTGTGTCCTGTCCTGGCTGGGTGCTCAGTGTGTGTCCTGTCCTGGGTGCTCAGTGTGTGTCCTGTCCTGGCTGGGTGCTCAGTGTGTGTCCTGTCCTGGGTGCTCAGTGTGTGTCCTGTCCTGGGTGCTCAGTGTGTGTCCTGTCCTGGGTGCTCAGTGTGTGTCCTGTCCTGGGTGCTCAGTGTGTGTCCTGTCCTGTCCTGGGTGCTCAGTGTGTGTCCTGTCCTGGGTGCTCAGTGTGTGTCCTGTCCTGTCCTGGGTGCTCAGTGTGTGTCCTGTCCTGGGTGCTCAGTGTGTGTCCTGTCCTGGGTGCTCAGTGTGTGTCCTGTCCTGGGTGCTCAGTGTGTGTCCTGTCCTGGGTGCTCAGTGCACCTGGCATGGTGCTAAGCAGATCACCTTTTAAGGGACGCATTCTCTGTGGTCTTTTTTTTTTTTTTTTTACGATGTCACTGTTCCTGCTCGGTGGACGCTATCATCAGCTGTCTTGAGTGACAGCCAGATAACAGAGGCCTAATGTAGATAGCACAGAGAAAGGACAACGTCGTCACTTTTCTCGACCATTGTAAAGTCTTGTAAACAGAGGCGTATCTACAATAAGGCGAGGGCAGGCGTCCGCCTGTCCAAATCCATTTCTGGCCTGGCCAAAATCCATACACTGAGAAAAGAGAGAGGACAAAAACAAGACCTGAGAACTATTAATGGACAGCTGATTGGCCGTTGCG
Source organism: Electrona antarctica (assembly GCF_951216825.1). Classification (NCBI taxonomy): domain Eukaryota; kingdom Metazoa; phylum Chordata; class Actinopteri; order Myctophiformes; family Myctophidae; genus Electrona; species Electrona antarctica. The sequence goes on along the minus strand of NC_136801.1, from coordinate 3,028,014 downwards.
GTAGAGCGCGACCCTCAATCACCCATTGGAATGTAAATGCAAGCCTTTCAGCCTTTGTATCCTACTGTCTGGCAGGTATATCTCTTTGTATCCTACTGTCTGGCAGGTATATCTCTTTGTATCCTACTGTCTGGCAGGTATATCTCTTTGTATCCTACTGTCTGGCAGGTATATCTCTTTGTATCCTACTGTCTGGCAGGTATATCTCTTTGTATCCTACTGTCTGGCAGGTATATCTCTTTGTATCCTACTGCCTGGCAGGTATATCTCTTTGTATCCTACTGTCTGGCAGGTATATCTTTGAAAACCTTTAGTGCTACTGATTGTGCGCGGGGAGACGACAATTAACACACCTTGCCTGCCCAAAATGTAATTCCTGGAAACGCCACTGCTTGTAAAGTCACATCTTTCAGAGTGTGTGCGTGCATGTGTTTGTGTGTGACCCCCAACTCGGACAGATATCGAGAGCTATACAGAAGTGTTGATTATTATTGCTTCAGATTATCTACAGTACGGTTTGATCAGATCATTTTCATTCATATCAAGGACCCCCAATTGAATCGTGCATTTGGACGCGGACCCCAATCTGAAGTTGAACATATTGCGTTGCCACCAGGGAGATCCCCAATATACAAGATTCCATGTGGTGTTAAAATGTTTTATTATGATATTCCAAAATGTTTTCAAGATTCTTTGCAAATATCCGTTGCAACGTTGCACAGCGTAAGCTTTCAGATTGTCTATTTTCACAGCCAATTGTATATAGGATTAAAGTGGTTAAACTGATTTATTATGCCATATTAACCCATTTTGGGCGGGAACACCTTTTGGTGTTAGCATTATGTTATGCTTTAGCTATTGAAAAATAGCAGATCTACAATCTCGTAGCGCGGCACCGAGTGGCGCGCTACGAGATTGTAGGTCTGCTATTTTTGAAAAATCGAAGAACCACTGACATAGAAACATAGCTTTTTCAGAAAACTGTCAGGATGAAGAAGACATTTTTAGAATCTGATCTCAGGTCAAAATGGATTTAAAGTGGATAAACTGATTTATTATGCCATATTAACTAAATTCGCTGGGGACCCTTTGGACCCCCCCCCCCCCCCCCCTCCCCCCTCAAGGACCCCACTTTGAGAACCACCCTTTTGCCTTAATGGGATAGCGTTGACAGCAGGTGAGAGGTGACGACGCTTATGAGTTCATTAAAATGGAAACGGCTTGGTTTTACATTTCACTGCAGTGACACAAAGCCCCAGAGAGTCAATCTGTGGCTGTCGGAGGTGCTTGTTTTGTCCTAATGTATGATGTCTATACGGGTCTCCTCCCTTTGATCTGTGGCGACGGAGAGGCATCAAAGAGACCACTCTGTGTGTGTGTGTGTGTGTGTGTGTGTGTGTGTGTGTGTGTGTGTGTGTGTGTGTGTGTGTGTGTGTGTGTGTGTGTGTGTGTGTGTGTGTGTGTGTGTGTGTGTGTGTGTGTGTGTGTGTGTGTGTGTGTGTGCGCATGTATCTGTGAGGGGCAGTGATAGAAGAAGTACGCGCATGTCTTACTTGAGTAAAAGTATCGATTCTGCAATGTAGATGTACTCTGTTACAAGTAGAAGTCCTGTATTGAAAATGTACTTGAGTAAAAGTACTAAACGTATCGGCATCAAAATATACTTTAAAATACCAAAAGTAAACGTACTAATTGTGCGGAATTTCACCATTTAAATATGTATAAAAAATATTTTGAAAAGAACCGATCTATACATTGTCTATTTACAAATGTCATATAGGGCTGAAGTGGTTAATGTATGTGTTGTAATAATAATGGATGGAAGAACCTTAGCGACATTTTAACCCATTTTGACCTGAGATCAGATTCTATAAATGTCTTCTACATCCTGACAGTTACCCATTCTGACCTGAGATCAGATTCTATAAATGTCTTCTACATCCTGAAAGCTATGTTTCTATGTCAGTCGTTCTTCGACTTTTCAAAAATAGCAGACCTACAAGCTCGTAGCGCGCCACTCGGTGGCGCGCTATGAGCTTGTAGATCTGCTATTTTTCAATAGCTAAAGCATAACATAATGCTAACACCAAAAGGGGTTCCCGCCCAAAATGGGGTAATAATGACACTATAATATATTACCATTTAGGTAGTCATGACTCATGACGGCTCACCGTGAATGTCACGCCGTTTGAACCATGTTGTTTGGTGCGTGGTTGTTGCCCCAGAACCATGTTGTTTGGTGCGTGGTTGTTGCCCCAGAACCATGTTGTTTGGTGCGTGGTTGTTGCCCCAGAACCATGTTGTTTGGTGCGTGGTTGGTGCCCCAGAACCATGTTGTTTGGTGCGTGGTTGGTTGGTGCCCTAGAACCATGTTGTTTGGTGCGTGGTTGGTTGGTGCCCCAGAACCATGTTGTTTGGTGCGTGGTTGGTTGGTGCCCTAGAACCATGTTGTTTGGTGCGTGGTTGGTTGGTGCCCCAGAACCATGTTGTTTGGTGCGTGGTTGGTTGGTGCCCCAGAACCATGTTGTTTGGTGCGTGGTTGGTTGGTGCCCTAGAACCATGTTGTTTGGTGCGTGGTTGGTTGGTGCCCCAGAACCATGTTGTTTGGTGCGTGGTTGGTGCCCCAGAACCATGTTGTTTGGTGCGTGGTTGGTGCCCCAGAACCATGTTGTTTGGTGCGTGGTTGGTGCCCCAGAACCATGTTGTTTGGTGCGTGGTTGGTTGGTGCCCCAGAACCATGTTGTTTGGTGCGTGGTTGGTTGGTGCCCTAGAACCATGTTGTTTGGTGCGTGGTTGGTTGGTGCCCCAGAACCATGTTGTTTGGTGCGTGGTTGGTTGGTGCCCCAGAACCATGTTGTTTGGTGCGTGGTTGGTTGGTGCCCTAGAACCATGTTGTTTGGTGCGTGGTTGGTTGGTGCCCCAGAACCATGTTGTTTGGTGCGTGGTTGGTGCCCCAGAACCATGTTGTTTGGTGCGTGGTTGGTGCCCCAGAACCATGTTGTTTGGTGCGTGGTTGTTGCCCCAGAACCATGTTGTTTGGTGCGTGGTTGGTTGGTGCCCTAGAACCATGTTGTTTGGTGCGTGGTTGGTTGGTGCCCTAGAACCATGTTGTTTGGTGCGTGGTTGGTTGGTGCCCTAGAACCATGTTGTTTGGTGCGTGGTTGGTTGGTGCCCCAGAACCATGTTGTTTGGTGCGTGGTTGGTGCCCCAGAACCATGTTGTTTGGTGCGTGGTTGGTGCCCCAGAACCATGTTGTTTGGTGCGTGGTTGTTGCCCCAGAACCATGTTGTTTGGTGCGTGGTTGGTTGGTGCCCTAGAACCATGTTGTTTGGTGCGTGGTTGTTGCCCCAGAACCATGTTGTTTGGTGCGTGGTTGGTTGGTGCCCTAGAACCATGTTGTTTGGTGCGTGGTTGGTTGGTGCCCCAGAACCATGTTGTTTGGTGCGTGGTTGGTGCCCCAGAACCATGTTGTTTGGTGCATGGTTGGTGCCCCAGAACCATGTTGTTTGGTGCGTGGTTGTTGCCCCAGAACCATGTTGTTTGGTGCGTGGTTGGTTGGTGCCCTAGAACCATGTTGTTTGGTGCGTGGTTGGTTGGTGCCCTAGAACCATGTTGTTTGGTGCGTGGTTGGTTGGTGCCCCAGAACCATGTTGTTTGGTGCGTGGTTGGTTGGTGCCCTAGAACCATGTTGTTTGGTGCGTGGTTGGTTGGTGCCCCAGAACCATGTTGTTTGGTGCGTGGTTGGTGCCCCAGAACCATGTTATTTGGTGCGTGGTTGGTGCCCCAGAACCATGTTGTTTGGTGCGTGGTTGGTGCCCCAGAACCATGTTGTTTGGTGCGTGGTTGTTGCCCCAGAACCATGTTGTTTGGTGCGTGGTTGGTTGGTGCCCTAGAACCATGTTGTTTGGTGCGTGGTTGGTTGGTGCCCCAGAACCATGTTGTTTGGTGCGTGGTTGGTGCCCCAGAACCATGTTATTTGGTGCGTGGTTGGTGCCCCAGAACCATGTTGTTTGGTGCGTGGTTGGTGCCCCAGAACCATGTTGTTTGGTGCTTGGTTGGTGCCCCAGAACCATGTTGTTTGGTGCGTGGTTGGTTGGTGCCCCAGAACCATGTTGTTTGGTGCGTGGTTGGTTGGTGCCCCAGAACCATGTTGTTTGGTGCGTGGTTGGTGCCCCAAGAACCATGTTGTTTGGTGCGTGGTTGGTGCCCCAGAACCATGTTGTTTGGTGCGTGGTTGGTTGGTGCCCCAGAACCATGTTGTTTGGTGCGTGGTTGGTTGGTGCCCCAGAACCATGTTGTTTGGTGCGTGGTTGGTGCCCCAGAACCATGTTGTTTGGTGCGTGGTTGGTGCCCCAAGAACCATGTTGTTTGGTGCGTGGTTGGTTGGTGCCCCAGAACCATGTTGTTTGGTGCGTGGTTGGTGCCCCAGAACCATGTTGTTTGGTGCGTGGTTGGTGCCCCAGAACCATGTTGTTTGGTGCGTGGTTGGTTGGTGCCCCAGAACCATGTGGTTTGGTGCGTGGTTGGTGCCCCAGAACCATGTTGTTTGGTGCGTGGTTGGTTGGTGCCCCAAAACCATGTTGTTTGGTGCGTGGTTGGTGCCCCAGAACCGTGTTGTTTGGTGCGTGGTTGGTGCCCCAGAACCATGTTGTTTGGTGCGTGGTTGGTGCCCCAGAACCATGTTGTTTGGTGCGTGGTTGGTGCCCCAGAACCATGTTGTTTGGTGCGTGGTTGGTTGGTGCCCCAGAACCATGTTGTTTGGTGCGTGGTTGGTGCCCCAGAACCATGTTGTTTGGTGCTTGGTTGGTGCCCCAGAATCATGTTGTTTGGTGCGTGGTTGGTGCCCCAGAACCATGTTGTTTGGTGCGTGGTTGGTTGGTGCCCCAGAAACCATGTTGTTTGGTGCGTGGTTGGTGCCCCAGAACCATGTTTGGTGCGTGGTTGGTGCCCCAGAACCATGTTGTTTGGTGCGTGGTTGGTGCCCCAGAACCATGTTGTTTGGTGCGTGGTTGGTTGGTGCCCCAGAACCATGTTGTTTGGTGCATGGTTGGTGCCCCAGAACCATGTTGTTTGGTGCGTGGTTGGTGCCCCAGAACCATGTTGTTTGGTGCGTGGTTGGTGCCCCAGAACCATGTTGTTTGGTGCTTGGTTGGTTGGTGCCCCAGAACCATGTTGTTTGGTGCGTGGTTGATTGGTGCCCCAGAACCATGTTGTTTGGTGCGTGGTTGGTGCCCCAGAACCATGTTGTTTGGTGCGTGGTTGGTTGGTGCCCCAGAAACCATGTTGTTTGGTGCTTGGTTGGTTGGTGCCCCAGAACCATGTTGTTTGGTGCGTGGTTGGTGCCCCAGAACCATGTTGTTTGGTGCGTGGTTGGTGCCCCAGAACCATGTTGTTTGGTGCGTGGTTGGTGCCCCAGAACCATGTTGTTTGGTGCGTGGTTGGTGCCCCAGAACCATGTTGTTTGGTGCTTGGTTGGTTGGTGCCCCAGAACCATGTTGTTTGGTGTGTGGTTGGTTGGTGCCCCAGAACCATGTTGTTTGGTGCGTGGTTGGTGCCCCAGAACCATGTTGTTTGGTGCGTGGTTGGTTGGTGCCCCAGAAACCATGTTGTTTGGTGCGTGGTTGGTGCCCCAGAACCATGTTGTTTGGTGCGTGGTTGGTGCCCCAGAACCATGTTGTTTGGTGCTTGGTTGGTTGGTGCCCCAGAACCATGTTGTTTGGTGCGTGGTTGGTTGGTGCCCCAGAACCATGTTGTTTGGTGCATGGTTGGTGCCCCAGAACCATGTTGTTTGGTGCGTGGTTGGTGCCCCAGAACCATGTTGTTTGGTGCTTGGTTGGTTGGTGCCCCAGAACCATGTTGTTTGGTGTGTGGTTGGTTGGTGCCCCAGAACCATGTTGTTTGGTGCGTGGTTGGTGCCCCAGAACCATGTTGTTTGGTGCGTGGTTGGTTGGTGCCCCAGAAACCATGTTGTTTGGTGCGTGGTTGGTGCCCCAGAACCATGTTGTTTGGTGCGTGGTTGGTGCCCCAGAACCATGTTGTTTGGTGCTTGGTTGGTTGGTGCCCCAGAACCATGTTGTTTGGTGCGTGGTTGGTTGGTGCCCCAGAACCATGTTGTTTGGTGCGTGGTTGGTGCCCCAGAACCATGTTGTTTGGTGCTTGGTTGGTTGGTGCCCCAGAACCATGTTGTTTGGTGCGTGGTTGGTTGGTGCCCCAGAACCATGTTGTTTGGTGCATGGTTGGTGCCCCAGAACCATGTTGTTTGGTGCGTGGTTGGTGCCCCAGAACCATGTTGTTTGGTGCGTGGTTGGTTGGTGCCCCAGAACCATGTTGTTTGGTGCGTGGTTGGTTGGTGCCCCAGAACCATGTTGTTTGGTGCTTGGTTGGTTGGTGCCCCAGAACCATGTTGTTTGGTGCTTGGTTGGTTGGTGCCCCAGAACCATGTTGTTTGGTGCGTGGTTGATTGGTGCCCCAGAACCATGTTGTTTGGTGCGTGGTTGGTGCCCCAGAACCATGTTGTTTGGTGCGTGGTTGGTTGGTGCCCCAGAAACCATGTTGTTTGGTGCTTGGTTGGTTGGTGCCCCAGAACCATGTTGTTTGGTGCGTGGTTGGTGCCCCAGAACCATGTTGTTTGGTGCGTGGTTGGTGCCCCAGAACCATGTTGTTTGGTGCGTGGTTGGTGCCCCAGAACCATGTTGTTTGGTGCGTGGTTGGTGCCCCAGAACCATGTTGTTTGGTGCTTGGTTGGTTGGTGCCCCAGAACCATGTTGTTTGGTGTGTGGTTGGTTGGTGCCCCAGAACCATGTTGTTTGGTGCGTGGTTGGTGCCCCAGAACCATGTTGTTTGGTGCGTGGTTGGTTGGTGCCCCAGAAACCATGTTGTTTGGTGCGTGGTTGGTGCCCCAGAACCATGTTGTTTGGTGCGTGGTTGGTGCCCCAGAACCATGTTGTTTGGTGCTTGGTTGGTTGGTGCCCCAGAACCATGTTGTTTGGTGCGTGGTTGGTTGGTGCCCCAGAACCATGTTGTTTGGTGCATGGTTGGTGCCCCAGAACCATGTTGTTTGGTGCGTGGTTGGTGCCCCAGAACCATGTTGTTTGGTGCGTGGTTGGTTGGTGCCCCAGAACCATGTTGTTTGGTGCGTGGTTGGTTGGTGCCCCAGAACCATGTTGTTTGGTGCTTGGTTGGTTGGTGCCCCAGAACCATGTTGTTTGGTGCTTGGTTGGTTGGTGCCCCAGAACCATGTTGTTTGGTGCGTGGTTGATTGGTGCCCCAGAACCATGTTGTTTGGTGCTTGGTTGGTGCCCCAGAACCATGTTGTTTGGTGCGTGGTTGGTTGGTGCCCCAGAAACCATGTTGTTTGGTGCTTGGTTGGTTGGTGCCCCAGAACCATGTTGTTTGGTGCGTGGTTGGTGCCCCAGAACCATGTTGTTTGGTGCGTGGTTGGTGCCCCAGAACCATGTTGTTTGGTGCGTGGTTGGTGCCCCAGAACCATGTTGTTTGGTGCGTGGTTGGTGCCCCAGAACCATGTTGTTTGGTGCTTGGTTGGTTGGTGCCCCAGAACCATGTTGTTTGGTGCGTGGTTGGTTGGTGCCCCAGAACCATGTTGTTTGGTGCGTGGTTGGTGCCCCAGAACCATGTTGTTTGGTGCCCCAGAAACGGAAACGTTATTGAATATCTTTGCCAGTGTGCTGCTCACGTTTGCACAAACAACACCCCAGTGTTTGTCAGCCTGGGGTTTGCATTGATATTCCCATTTCCTCCTCGGTCATTTCTCAGCGTGTGAGTGAGTGGTGCGTGGCCACGTTGTGAATCCATAATTGTTAGATTTCCTAATCACCTGGGTAATTACGGACAGTAGAGAGAGTAGGAAACATGCAAAGAGCATTCACACACAAAGCAAAGCAAAGCAAAGTTACTATATTTACCCAGGGTAACTGGACTAAGCATCAGATACTTGTTTACAGCCAGGCCCTGCTCATAGAACATTTCATGGTAGTGGTTCAATGCCTTGCTCAAGGGCACTTCAGCGGTGGTAATCTTAACGTGCCGGTCCGGGGATACGAACTGGCGACCTTCCGGTATCAAGACCGCTCCGCAAACCGTTCGGCCACCGCTGCCACATAAACACACAGAATGTCACGGATTGATGATCGTGAATAGAACTCAGTTTGTCAGGTGGGTTATATCTTGTGGTGTGATGTTGTGCTGTGTAAAGTATAGAACTCAGTTTGTCAGGTGGGTTATATCTTGTGGTGTGATGTTGTGCTGTGTAAAGTATAGAACTCAGTTTGTCAGGTGGGTTATATCTTGTGGTGTGATGTTGTGTACAGGAGTATAGAAGTCAGTTTGTCAGGTGGGTTATATCTTGTGGTGTGATGTTGTGTACAGGAGTATAGAAGTCAGTTTGTCAGGTGGGTTATATCTTGTGGTGTGATGTTGTGTACAGGAGTATAGAAGTCAGTTTGTCAGGTGGGTTATATCTTGTGGTGTGATGTTGTGTACAGGAGTATAGAAGTCAGTTTGTCAGGTGGGTTATATCTTGTGGTGTGATGTTGTGCTCTGTACAGGAGTATAGAAGTCAGTTTGTCAGGTGGGTTATATCTTGTGGTGTGATGTTGTGTACAGGAGTATAGAAGTCAGTTTGTCAGGTGGGTTATATCTTGTGGTGTGATGTTGTGTACAGGAGTATAGAAGTCAGTTTGTCAGGTGGGTTATATCTTGTGGTGTGATGTTGTGTACAGGAGTATAGAAGTCAGTTTGTCAGGTGGGTTATATCTTGTGGTGTGATGTTGTGTACAGGAGTATAGAAGTCAGTTTGTCAGGTGGGTTATATCTTGTGGTGTGATGTTGTGCTCTGTACAGGAGTATAGAAGTCAGTTTGTCAGGTGGGTTATATCTTGTGGTGTGATGTTGTGCTCTGTACAGGAGTATAGAAGTCAGTTTGTCAGGTGGGTTATATCTTGTGGTGTGATGTTGTGCTCTGTACAGGAGTATAGACGTCAGTTTGTCAGGTGGGTTATATCTTGTGGTGTGATGTTGTGCTCTGTACAGGAGTATAGAAGTCAGTTTGTCAGGTGGGTTATATCTTGTGGTGTGATGTTGTGCTCTGTACAGGAGTATAGACGTCAGTTTGTCAGGTGGGTTATATCTTGTGGTGTGATGTTGTGCTCTGTACAGGAGTATAGACGTCAGTTTGTCAGGTGGGTTATATCTTGTGGTGTGATGTTGTGCTCTGTACAGGAGTATAGAAGTCAGTTTGTCAGGTGGGTTATATCTCGTGGTGTGATGTTGTGCTCTGTACAGTATAGGGAAAGAGAAATGGGCGGAGTTTGGGCAGAGCCTGCCTTAGAAGGACTCGTTCTGGGCGCCATGTTGTTTGTTGGCTTGCTCTGAGGCTACAGTGTTTAGTACAGCTAGCGACCAGTGACACCATTGACAGCTAGACTCACGACACAACAGATTAATACTCATTGGTAATGACAGAAGATGGATCGAGCAATTTATCACTATCTTGTTTATGGAATGAGGTTTTGCACCCTTGTTGACTTTAACAACACTTCATTTGCATGACTAACACAGATTTTATTCATAAATACAATATCAATACGTTGTACTTTCTGTAAATAAATCTATGTGGCAACTTTACAGACTTTACAGAACTGTGCTAATAATTGGGGAAATTAGCTTAATTTGTGTCACTGGCTGTCATTATTATCAGCTAATGTTACAGATCCTCGTCCCATGCATTTGCTGTACCTTCAATACATGCAGACAAAATTAATTAATTGAATGTCAGTCTCCAGGTTTTCTTCAGAATACATATGACACTGATTTATACAACACACTATGGCACATGAGGCCAACACAGTCAATGAGCATGCATGCAATATAAGAAGACAACTGCTATGGATTAAAAACAACTTTTATTAGAACCACAAGGTAAAAACAACTGAGTCAGAAGTACTTAAATGTGGTGCAGACAAAAATAATCGCCTTTCCTCAGCCAACATGTAGTTGATCTGCTCATCCTTACAGCATAACATGTCATCCTTACGGCGACAAGTCACAGCTAGGGAGCCTCTGGTTCCACGTGTTGTTGTGCAGTGATGCCTTCAACTCTGTGTCTTATGACGGTATATGTTTCTTTTCCCTTTTTACCTCCTTTATGATGAATTCCTGTTCTGTTCTTTGTCTATATAGAAGTGTCTATTTGTACGTCTCTAAATGTTTTCATGAATTGAACAAGGTGGACCCTCTTGTAAACAAGTGTAATGCTTAATTGGGTCGTCCACTCACAGTTAACAGTCTTTGCCTTGAGTTTGTGCTTGAAATGTACTGTAATTCTGCAAACTGTTAATAAATATTTCAATCAATCAATCAATCAATACTACAAATGCCATCTTCCCACGGTACACCAGTAACACAGAACACTATAGAGCGTCGCAGTCCCGTCCCCTACCATGGACCAAGGACTGTCTAAAGAGGACGAGACGCGAAGACCGTACGGGCGACGCCATGTTGCTTATGGTGCTCCATGGAAGGAAAGAAACATGCGCAGTTGAGACCAAGGAAGCTGAACGCGGAAGTGTTGGCTGCATATAGCCCATTGCGCATGTTTCTTTCCTTCCATGGAGCACCATAAGCAACATGGCGTCGCCCGTACGGTCTTCGCGTCTCGTCCTCTTTAGACAGTCCTTGCCATGGACCAGGAAATGATTCTCCGTTCATTTTCCTCATAGACATTTCAGAAAGTATTTATTTAAAGACGTTTACGCCGCGGACAAAGCCAACTCGAGTCGTGACAAATCATGACAACAAACACAATTTTTTGGGCCGAACAAATAATTAGAAAGAAGAAGAAAACGGCAGGTTACAACACTTTTTTTGTTGTTTTTCCTCTTTGTAATTATTAGTTTGGTCCAAAATATTGTTTGTGTTGTCATGAGTTGTCACGACTCGAGTTGGCTTTGTCCGTGGCGTAACCGTCTTTAAATAAATACTTTTTGAAATGTCTATGGGAAAAATGCATTGGGATTCATTTCCTGGGCCATGGTAGGGGGCGGGACTGCGACGCTCTATAGTCTCTGACTCAACACAGGAGTACATGTAGAATAAAGTCGGACTGGACGGTCCATTGTGCCAGTCATCTTCCTTTTGTTTGTTTTTCTTTGACCGACTGACCGTTTGTCAAAAGCCAGGGAGGCTCACAAGTCGAGACACTGCATTAAATGTGTGTTTTTCCCTTTTTGAAGACATTTTTTTTTTAAATGTCTTCAAAATCCTGACAGTTTTCTGTCAGTGGTGCTCAATATTTCATGTCAAGGACCCCAAAAATGACATGTAATATGCCTCCGCCCCCATCTGAAAATATGTTGTTCCAGGGACCTCCCCCCAGAAGCAAAGATTTGAGTTAAAATGTTCACTCTGTAATAATATATATTCAAAGATTTGAGGCACATTGTCACGACTTTTCAAAAAAAGCAGACCTACAAGTTCATAGCGCGGCACTCGGTGCCGCGCTATGAGCTTGTAGATCTGCTATTTTTAAATAGCTAAAGTATAACATAATGCTTTAAAACACAGGAGTAGAAAAAAGACGGACTGGACTGTCCATTGTGCCAGTCATCTTCCTTTTTATTTGTTTTTCTTTGACCGACTGACCGTTTGTCAAAAGCCAGGGAGGCTCACAAGTCGAGACACTGCATTAAATGTGTGTGTTTTTCCCCTTCCTGGTGGTGGTGGCCTCCTGCCAAGTTACCCTGGGAGCAGGCAGAGAGAGTTACCCTGGGAGCAGGCAGAGAGACAGGACAACAAGTTACCCTGGGAGCAGGCAGAGAGAGTTACCCTGGGAGCAGGCAGAGAGAGTTACCCTGGGAGCAGGCAGAGAGAGTTACCCTGGGAGCAGGCAGAGAGAGTTACCCTGGGAGCAGGCAGAGAGAGTTACCCTGGGAGCAGGCAGAGAGACAGGACAACAAGTTACCCTGGGAGCAGGCAGAGAGACAGGACAACAAGTTACCCTGGGAGCAGGCAGAGAGACAGGACAACAAGTTACCCTGGGAGCAGGCAGAGAGACAGGACAACAAGTTACCCTGGGAGCAGTGATGGATCTGGTAGATCTGCTACTTTGGTATTTTTGTGGACTGGTGTCAATATGTTCCCTTTTGGCCCAGACCGTGTTCTCCTTATCCTATTTATGTCATGTCACCCTCCACGTGCCTAATCATCTCAGCCCTATTTTATCATTTATATTATGGATTGCCTGACGCCAAGTTAAGACTCACTGTCTGTCCCCAGTCAACAGTTAACTTGCAATACTGAGAGGTCTATTTTGATTTGAGACACTGCATGTATTTGACCTTGGTGGCTAGTGAGAAAGTAGATAGCCAGGCATTTCTCTGTTACGAGTTCACAGCTAGCAGGGAAAGAATGTTATCTTCAGGTTGCCATAGCAACGCCAGCCTCAGTGCTTTCCCGGTCTATGGCGCTCCATGACGGAACTAAGGAAACTGTCACAATATCAGTCTCATCAGCTATGTGCTGGTCCAATGAGCAGTGCCAGCGTGGCATAGTGGAAATTAACTGTCTATTCCGCCAATGAAATGTGTATCAACAATAATTATTCTACAGTATTAATGCCTTTGAAATGAATTGTTCGTCAGAGACTACCCTGTGCCCTTTTGGTGGTACAGGGGAGAGTGTAATTTGGCTGTGTGTGGATCTGTCCTGTCTCTCTGATCTGAAAATGAATAGACATTAATCATAATCTGCTGACTGGACAATCCTTCTTCCTGGTGGTTTCATCTTTTTAATTGGGCACTTAAAGGTATTTTTCTAAAAGAGTATTTCCTGCTTAAAGTAATCCTGTTAAAACTAATTGAACTTGGTCATAGGCTCTCTGCCTAGTGTTGTGGTGCTGAGTATTCCTCAGTACTTTTAAATACTTTCTTAGAAGTATTTTTATAGTTATAGCCCTGTGTAGCTCAGTAATTCAGTATAATACAGTCCTTTATATCTTTGGAATCATTAATTGTCCCTTCGGCATTTTATATGCAACTAATGGGTTTTATCTTAATTATAAATCCATCAAGCAGGCAGAGAGACAGGCCAAGTTACCCTGGGAGCAGGCAGAGAGACAGGCCAAGTTACCCTGGGAGCAGGCAGAGAGACAGGACAACAAGTTACCCTGGGAGCAGGTAGAGAGAGTTACCCTGGGAGCAGGCAGAGAGAGTTACCCTGGGAGCAGGCAGAGAGAAAGGACAACAAGTTACCCTGGGAGCAGGCAGAGAGACAGGCCAAGTTACCCTGGGAGCAGGCAGAGAGAGTTACCCTGGGAGCAGGCAGAGAGACAGGCCAAGTTACCCTGGGAGCAGGCAGAGAGAAAGGCCAAGTTACCCTGGGAGCAGGCAGAGAGACAGGCCAAGTTACCCTGGGAGCAGGCAGAGAGAAAGGCCAAGTTACCCTGGGAGCAGGCAGAGAGACAGGCCAAGTTACCCTGGGAGCAGGCAGAGAGAAAGGCCAAGTTACCCTGGGAGCAGGCAGAGAGACAGGCCAAGTTACCCTGGGAGCAGGCAGAGAGACAGGACAACAAGTTACCCTGGGAGCAGGCAGAGAGACAGGACAACAAGTTACCCTGGGAGCAGGCAGAGAGACAGGACAACAAGTTACCCTGGGAGCAGGCAGAGAGACAGGACAACAAGTTACCCTGGGAGCAGGCAGAGAGACAGGACAACAAGTTACCCTGGGAGCAGGCAGAGAGACAGGACAACAGTTACCCTGGGAGCAGGCAGAGAGACAGGACAACACCTTCCTGGTGGCGGTGGCCTCCTGCCAAGTTACCCTGGGAGCAGGCAGAGAGACGGACAACAAGTTACCCTGGGAGCAGGCAGAGAGACGGACAACAAGTTACCCTGGGAGCAGTCAGAGAGACAGGCCAAGTTACTCTGGGAGCAGGCAGAGAGACAGGACAACAAAACAGATCCTTTTTCCTCCTCCTCCACTCCACTCCGCTCTGCTGTCGCTGATTTCTTTGAAGTTTCCACATGATCAGCACAAGAAGGAGGGAGGGAGGGAGGGAGGGAGAGAGGGAAGGAGGGAGGGAGGGAGGGGGAGAGAGAGAGAGAGGGAGGGAAGGAGAGAGGGAGGGGGAGAGAGAGAGAGAGAGAGAGAGAGAGAGAGAGAGAGAGAGAGAGAGAGAGAGAGAGAGGGAGGGAGAGAAGGAGGGAGGGAGGGAGGGAGGGAGAGAGAGAGAGAGAGAGAGGGAGAGGAGAGAAGGAGGGAGGGAGAGAGAGAGAGAGAGAGAGAGAGAGAGAGAGAGAGAGGGAGGTAGAGAGGGAGAGAGGGAGGTAGAGAGAGAGAGAGAGAGAGAGAGAGGGAGGTAGAGAGGGAGAGAGGGAGGTAGAGAGAGAGAGAGAGAGAGAGAGACTCCACGGCGGACGGTGTGTTCGCTGGGAAACCCCACCCTCCCCTCCTAACCCTAACCCTAAACCCCACCCTCCCCTTGTCGCGTTGGTTTGTTGACTCCCAGCTCATTTCACCTCTCCTCGTATTTTCCAGTCTTATGGTTTTACCCTGCGTTTAAACACTGACATCATGCATTCCATTTGTGAAAATCACCTCCAGAAGCAGACGTACACACGCGTGTGTGTGCGTGCGTGCGTGCGTGCGTGCGTGCGTGCGTGCGTGTGTGCGTGCGTGCGTGCGTGCGTGTGTGTGTGTGTAAACTATGTAATCGTCTGCGAGACAGACGTCTGATTGTTAAAAGTCCTGATAACTACCTTAAGGATATCATCATCATCGTCCTGTGTTTTAATGATTTTGGATTCCTTCTCTTTCACACACACACACACACACACACACACACACACACACACACACACACACACACACACACACCCCATCCCATCTCTCCCACATCCAATTCTGATGGGACATTGTATCCTGATGCGTTCATGGAGATGGCTTTGATATTGCAGCTGAAATAGCCATGGCTGATCCCAGCAATAACTTGGGGGGGGGGGAGAGATTTGGGTGATAAAGCTGAAAGTCATCCAGTGTGTCTACTTGGCCAAAGGGGAGAAAGAAAGTATTACAATAACAAGCTTATAAGATTTGAGAAAGAAATATGTATTTTCTCGCTGTTCTCACAGGCACACATGGACGAAGACGGACAATGGCTCTGCTTTTCGGTGGGAAAACTAAATCAAAAAGATTCGGTGTGGCTCAGAATGATGAGAATAAGGAAGGGGAGGTTTACGGAGGAGAAGTGCCAGGCATTCGTCTGTGGTAATGCGATCTGTGGTGATAGCGTGTTACCGTGGGAGGAAAGACGGAACATGTTAGGTGCCTGACTTCTACAGGAGAGGAGACAACGAGAGCACTGCCATATTACACTACCATGTAATATAAAGACTTCTACAGGAGAGGAGACAACGAGAGCACTGCCATATTACACTACCATGTAATATAAAGACTTCTACAGGAGAGGAGACAACGAGAGCACTGCCATATTACACTACCATGTAATATAAAGACTTCTACAGGAGAGGAGACAACGAGAGCACTGCCATATTACACTACCATGTAATATAAAGACTTCTACAGGAGAGGAGACAACGAGAGCACTTGCCATATTACACTACCATGTAATATAAAGACTTCTACAGGAGAGGAGACAACGAGAGCACTGCCATATTACACTACCAAGTAATATAAAGCCTGAGGACGGCCACAGGCCAACATTCTTGGGGTGGATAGTCGTAACCACAAGTGCACGGCAGCGCAGGGCTCTTCAACGTAAATATTTGTCAACAAAAGATTGTTTTCCCCTCCTTCCATGGCAGCAAGTATAGAGACAGAAATAGCATTATAACTACTACTTATAGCCAGAACCTGCAATTGAGTTCGATGTTGTTCTTTTCCTTTCGGGCCGTCTGTCTCAGGAGACGGACAAATGAATGGACGACAGTGCTTGTGTTTCAAGCCGATGTCTTTTAACACTCCGAACGCCCAGGACGAAGTTCTTTGTCCTTTCTATTAATAACGCCCGACACTCAGGACGAAGTATTGTCCAAAAGACGAAGTTTATTGATACGAGAACAGATCGCATGGCTGTATAGCCCAGGCGCGCCTCCTGGGCTGTCCTCGGTGACGCGCAAGAGTGAGGCGTCATCGAAAAACTCCCTCCTCTGTTTAGCTGATGAAAACGAAAATCTTAAAACGTTCATAAATCGCGATCTAAATCATCCCGTCTTTTTCTGAAAAAAAGATCCTGTGTTAGACGGCGCTCCGCGGTCCAGTCGCTAGTAGTCTCGATAGATTTATTCTTGTATCCCGTTGTTGTCGATCGACTCTCGAGTGCTGTGGCTATTGTTAGCTGCTACACAACATCATGAACTTCCGTCCGGAAAAGGCGTCTGTGTTTATAAATCGACTGGGCACATGAATGTAATGGATTAAATAGTTCCGGGCAATTAAAGGGTTAATGGTGTGATTTAGAAATAAGTGGATTCAGTTTATAAATGAAAAAAATACTTTTGAATTTATGAAAACAAAATGTGAGTGGATATATGTTTCGTTTCATTGTAACAGCATATGGTTGCACGCAGGCCATTTGCGGGTACATTCTCAGCCTGAAATCAATGTGGTTTTTACTGTAGTATCCGTTTTGTACAGTAAAGAAATACTTTGTTTTTGCTGAAACCTAAACACTTCTCCATCCACCGGGGATCTTGCGAGGAGCTTATGTGGGAGTATACTCACGAGTGTCACTTTGCCATAATCATCACAAGCAAGTTTAAAATAACGCCGACTGACAACTGAAAACCCCAATTAGCGTGGTCCTCCTGCCACCGTGCAACTAAATCAGTCACTCTAATCACACGTTTGAGAATTAACCCATTCTGAGCAGGAACCCCTTTTGGTGTTTTAAACTAAGCATTATGTTATAATTTAGCTATTGAAAAATAGCAGATCTACAAGCTCATAGCGTGCCACCGAGTGGCGCGCTACGAGCTTGTAGCTCTGCTATTTTTGAAAAATCGTGAAAATGTGCCTGAAATCTTTGAATATATGTTCTTTCAGAGCGAGTTTTTAACTCAAATCTTTGCTACTGAGATTCTGAGAGGGGCCCTGGAACTACATATTTTCAGATGGGGGTCAGCGGCCAATGTCATATATATTTGGGGTTCCTTGACATGAATATGTTTGAGAACAACTGACATAGAAACTTTTTTTTTCGACGTCAGGTCTAAATGGCTTAAGAACTCTCTCGCAGCTGGTCTCTTTCCCCCATGACAGACAACTGTCTCCCTCTTGTCACTGGCTGCCTTCATCGCTACGGAGTCCGCCTGTCTCTACTGTAGTATATTGTCTCTACTGTAGTATACTGTGCCTGCAGTGCACCTTGCATGTTTTTACCATTCTCATTCCAAAACATCTCCTTCAGCTCTTGGTATAAAACCCTAAAACCTATTCTGGACGGCTGCTCTCTGGGCTGATGTGAGACCAGACCACACGCAGAGGTTGTGTATGAGGGTATCGACCTCATATTCAGACTGCTTATTCCCTCAAGACCTCCCTCTGAGAGGAGAAATGGGGTGCGCTCACACACACACGCACGCACACGCACAACACACACACACACACACACACACACACACACACACACCACACACACTCTCTCTCTCTCTCTCTCTCTCTCTCTCTCTCATCTCTCTCTCCTCTCTCTCTCTCTCTCTCTCTCTCTCTCTCTCTCTCTCTCTCTCTCTCTCTCTCTCACACACACACACACACACACACACACACACACACACCACTCTCCTCTCTCTCTCTCCTCTCCTCTCTCTCCTCTCTCTCTCTCTCCTCTCTCTCCTCTCCTCTCCTCTCCTCTCCTCTCCTCTCCTCTCTCTCTCTCCTCTCCTCTCCTCTCCTCTCCTCTCTCTCTCTCTCTCCTCTCTCCTCTCTCTCTCTCTCTCTCTCTCTCCTCTCTCTCTCACACAGTCATAGTGAGCACAGGCATGCTGCTGGATGGATTCGTGGATACTGTTTTCTTAAGATTTTCGATAAAATTGCTGCAAATTATTCATGCACCACCTCCGATTCACATATTTCCCTGTTGCATTCCAGCGGTTTTTGTTGCCTTTGTGGTGGAATCTCCTGAGGAGCGAAGGCACTTGACAGACCGGTCTGCACGTTCACTATTTATTCAGCATGAAGTACAATTTACAACGTATGTCTAATCCAATCAGAGCGTGAGACCGAGAGCAGCAGGCGGAGGAAGCAAGCTCCTTTTGTTGGGTTTCAGGCAGCTTTACATGCTCTTCCTTTCCATATCAGGCAGACAGAATCACATCTATTCTTTACCTACTGTACCAATCAGTTCACAAGGTGTTTCAGTCCTAGGAGCATCCGCAGCAATGGTATCCATGTTGCTATTCTTTTTCTTTTTTAAAAAAAAACATGTTTATTGATTTTTCTTTACAACATAGTAATTTCAAAACAATTATTCACATATATTCCCCCCCCCCCACATCCCCATGGCAGCACAAATACAAACAAAATCTTCGAAGAAACATCAGGAAATGTCCATAAATACAGAACAAATTAAAAAAAAAAAGAATAACAAACCCCCCCCCCCCAAAAAAAAACCACATTACATACAGTTAAACAAACAAATGCACAATGTTCCCTACCCCCACCCCACAGCTGACTACTCCAATTAACCACTATACATCCAAAGCCTCTTCAATATCACCTCGCTTAATGAAGTCCAAGAACTTCTCACATATCTTATAGAATACAGCAGGTTTCTTCCTTATTACATACGTTAGTTTCTCATGTGCCAAACTGGTCGTTAAATTCCTCACCATGTTGCTATCCTAATATGTCCTGGTCTTTATTTAAAGGAAGAGGAAGAACATCCCCACACCAGTTTGTAGAGCTCCGAGACTTACTTTATTTTAAGGAAACACATTGCAACGTTTCGACCGACTAGGTCTTCATCAGGCAAATATTTTAGTCTTTAAAGGTATATTCAGTGATTTGACTTAATTCAAATATCACTTATTTTTTCTTTTTTTCTGGATAATCCTCCCTACTATAGAGTGTGCTGACCATATAAGGAGTTCCTCCCTGTCCCCAGTGAGCCCCTGGGGTCAAAAAACCCTAGTTTCAGTTTTGGTGGCGGGTGGCAAAGCCTTCATCCAATCAGGATGATAGGGGCCTTCCTCCAATCATGATCGAGTGGGGGCGGGCCTTGGTACACATGCTGTTGGCCTGTTGCACTTCCCCCCACTGTAGAGCGTGCATGTGCTCATTTTGTTACCGGGGCGGACTGGGTGGTTTTCAAATCACCCAAATCACTGAATGCTCCTTTAAGATTATATTGTGGAAAAATATATCTTTAAAGTGAAAATTTTTAACTCAAATCTTTGCTTCTGGGGGTACCCTGGAACAAAAATATGTTGACGGGTCGGAGGCCAAATACATATGGGTTCCTTGACGTAGAGAGGTTTGAGAACCACTCACATAGACGCATAGGTTTTACAGAAAGCGGTTATACTTAGAAGGCATTTCTAGCCTCGGGTCTTAATGTGGTTAAACACAGACAGCCCTTTAGTGACCAGTACACAGTGTCCAGTATCTGGTCATTGTGACCCTGCCAGCAGTGGCGGCCTTATATATGTTTCAATCGTTTCAATTGATTGAAACGATTGATTGATTTTTTTTTTGTCTCGTCCTGTACGTCCACTTACCACTTGTTGGCAGCAGCTAATAATCACTGCAGGTACTTGACCTGTCATGTCACGTCGACCTGTCGTGTCACGTTGACCTGTCGACCTGTCATGTCACGTTGACCTGTGTTGTTTGTTTGTAATTGATCTCACTGCACTTGCAGCGCTGAGAGTTTCGATTGCATCATTCTATAGCTTTATGCTGCCTTCCAGTTATACCTTACAGTAATTTCAAGACAAAGTATTGTTTATTCAAGCTGCTTTTTGTGTATTTTTCTACTTGGCTGTGCTGTATGCTGTTCATTCTTTGAAGTCCGATAATACACACGCCTCCCGGTCCTTAAGGCCACCCCTGCCTGCCAGATATCATAATGTGTCATCATGTTGTATATTACTCTTAATGAAGCAGTTCAAGCAGATGGTGGTGACGCAATACTCACTATAATCTGTATGACCAACAAACGTCACATACCGGTATGGCTTCCAGTATTTACTCAAATGCACATACACACACAATGTAGAACAGTAATTCATCTTGCACATCATCGCCACGTAGTATAGAAATTCCCTAAACGCATCCAAGCAGTTTTATTATGTCTGAGATAATAAGAAACAGAAATTGCATCATTGCATAATCCATTTTGCGCGGGAACCCCTTTTGGTGTTAGCATTATGTTATGCTTTAGCTATTGAAAAATAGCAGATCTACAAGCTCATAGCGCGCCACCGAGTGGCGCGCTACGAGCTTGTAGGTCTGCTATTTTTGAAAAGAATCGAAGAACCACTGACATAGAAACATAGCTTTTTCAGAAAACTGTCAGGATGTAGAAGACATTTTTAGAATCTGATCTCAGGTCAAAATGGCATAATCCAGTAAATGCAAAACACCCGGTACCAGTAAGTAAGTACACTGTGATATATAGTCGACATGTTTTCAGAAAACATGCCCCGCTCCAAGCAACATCGACCATGCATTTCCATGGTTGGGGAGTGGTGACATCATCCACAAAAAATAGAAAAAAAAAACATCCTCTGCGCTTGTGCTGCTGCTGCTGCTGCTTCTGCAGAGGAGCCTCGCAGAGAGAGAAAGTCTGTCTAGGGGCCATGGTGTATTTGCATATAGCCTAGACAGGTCCATTTTCATCTCGCATGCCACCAACACTCGCTGCCTGTTGCTTCAAGCCCGCCTGCCAGAGCTCACTCAGCCTCCGAAATAACTACGACGTAATATTCAAAGAAGTGGCTGTGTGTGTGCGCGTGCGTGCGTGCGTTCGTGCGTGCGTGCGTGCGTGCGTGCGCGCGTGCGTAATATAAGATATCTCCCTGCGCAGCAGACTGAGCTCATCCCTCTGTACATGGGGTGTGACCTAAATATCTGACTGAACGGTGCACTTGAGCGAGGAGTGTGTGCAGCCTCATTGACCTACATATGGCGGAGGAGAGAACTGGCCAAAGCTCTGCCAAAATCAATACCGCAATAAGCACCCCCGTACTTGGCACGCCGTACGGAGGCTATAGTCCCGTGTATGAATGAATTGGGATTCTATTAGCATTGTTGTTGCGGAGGATGCTAATTACTTTCATTCATTACCGGCATTAACGCCGCGATAAACAACCTCGATAATGAGTCCGTCGTCGAGGCTTTTTGTTTTCAACCTGTTGTTGGCCCGGTTGTGAAATCAGTCGCCCGTTTAACGGCAGCATGGGGCCGTGTAGTGAATTTATTTTAGAATGGATAGGCCTACCTTTAACCCATTTTGGGGCGGGAACCCCTTTTGGTGTTTTATTTAAAGCATTATGTTACACTTTAGCTATTGAAAAATAGCAGATCTACAAGCTCGTAGCGCGCCACCGAGTGCCGCGCTACGAGCTTTGTAGGTCTGCTATTTTTTGAAAAATCGTGAAAATGCGGGGGCACAAATCTTTGAATATATATTCTTTCACATGAGAGAATGAAATATGGAGCACCACTGATACGGAAAACATGAGGTATTTCAGAAAACTGTCAGAATTTAGAAGACATTTTGATGGCCTGGTCAGGCCTAAATGGGTTAGAGGGATTCTTTGTTTTTTTCCTTTTATCATTTGTTATTATTATTTAGTTCTGTATTTATGATGTTGCAGATTATATTTCATATACAGCAGAGAGAGAGAGAGAGGCCCTGGGTACAGGCTGTGCTCCTTGGTGGCTACATCAGGTTTATGTTCGGCTCCGCGCTCAAAAGAGTTCAATCTCTTTTTAAAAGGGCAAGACAATAACTGTCTCCGGGGAGCTGGTCCACTTCTTCACTTCCGTTTATCCTCTATTGTTACCTATACGCTGTGAGGAGGGAATGGCCTGTGCATCGTGTCCCAGAACCTTGTTGAATGGCCTGTGCATCGTGTCCCAGAACCTTGTTGAATGGCCTGTGCATCGTGTCCCAGAACCTTGTTGAATGGCCTGTGCATCGTGTCCCAGAACCTTGTTGAATGGCCTGTGCATCGTGTCCCAGAACCTTGTTGTGTGGCTTCCATGTTGAGAAGGGAGGAGGGAATGGCCTGTGCATCGTGTCCCAGAACCTTGTTGAATGGCCTGTGCATCGTGTCCCAGAACCTTGTTGAATGGCCTGTGCATCGTGTCCCAGAACCTTGTTGAATGGCCTGTGCATCGTGTCCCAGAACCTTGTTGAATGGCCTGTGCATCGTGTCCCAGAACCTTGTTGAATGGCCTGTGAATCGTGTCCCAGAACCTTGTTGAATGGCCTGTGCATCGTGTCCCAGAACCTTGTTGAATGGCCTGTGCATCGTGTCCCAGAACCTTGTTGAATGGCCTGTGCATCGTGTCCCAGAACCTTGTTGAATGGCCTGTGCATCGTGTCCCAGAACCTTGTTGAATGGCCTGTGCATCGTGTCCCAGAACCTTGTTGAATGGCCTGTGCATCGTGTCCCAGAACCCTGTTGAATGGCCTGTGCATCGTGTCCCAGAACCCTGTTGAATGGCCTGTGCATCGTGTCCCAGAACCTTGTTGAATGGCCTGTGCATCGTGTCCCAGAACCTTGTTGAATGGCCTGTGCATCGTGTCCCAGAACCTTGTTGAATGGCCTGTGCATCGTGTCCCAGAACCTTGTTGAATGGCCTGTGCATCGTGTCCCAGAACCTTGTTGAATGGCCTGTGCATCGTGTCCCAGAACCTTGTTGTGTGGCTTCCATGTTGAGAAGGGAGGAGGGAATGGCCTGTGCATCGTGTCCCAGAACCTTGTTGAATGGCCTGTGCATCGTGTCCCAGAACCTTGTTGTGTGAGGAGGGAATGGCCTGTGCATCGTGTCCCAGAACCCTGTTGAATGGCCTGTGCATCGTGTCCCAGAACCTTGTTGTGAGGAGGGAATGGCCTGTGCATCGTGTCCCAGAACCTTGTTGTGTGAGGAGGGAATGGCCTGTGCATCGTGTCCCAGAACCTTGTTGTGTGGCTTCCATGTTGAGAAGGCATTGTGTGCCGTGGCGCGCATGCAGTGCACACCCTCCCCTCCCCTCCCCTCCCCTCCCCTCCCTCCCTCCTTCTTGGGGGGGAGGGGGGGGGAAGCGCATGCAGGAGAGACAATAAAGATGACCTGCCACAGATAGCATCTCCCAGAGTGCAATGGGGTGGTGTGAGAGACTGGGGAGATAGCATCTAATATGCCCGTGGACATCATCACCGAGGGAGGAGGAGGACTGACAATTCCAGTTGTCATGTGACAGAAAGCATCCAAAAATATATCCAGACAATCTATAGCGTTACAAATCTAAATGGGCGAAGCCTTTTTTTGGAACGGGCTTTTAGAACTATAAGCTATCAAAAGAGGTCTTATTTATTTGTTTGTCTCTTTGTTTGTTTTATTTACATTGTAATTTATTTGTGTTCAGCAACGCTATGAAGCGTTTTTCATCTATTTTGTACACAAAATGTAGTATTAACATAATTTGTAGCTGTAATTAAGTGGCTGTTATTGGAGGCTAATATGGTTGTCGTAAATATTTAAATTAAAGCGCACACCCAATTAGCATATCAACCAATTCCTTTCGATGTGTTTTGCAGTGGATCAGGAGATCTTGGATCAGGAGATCTTGGAATCGGAAGGTTCCGGGTTTGATCCCCAGCTCCTCCAGAGCCAGAGACATATAGTATAGACAGAGTTGCGACATTGAGGGGGCAGAAAACAGCCCGGTCACGTGGTGGTTCATGTACTCGCCGCGAGCCCATAGACTCCAATGCATTTACGTAAACTTCCGGCCCCTATTCGCCAATAGAAGTCTATGTAGAAGAGCCGCCATTGGACTGAAGCCCCATGAAGTGAACGGCGTTGTCGTAACTCTATCTTACTCTATGGCTCTGCTCTGGCTACGTATCAAAAGTCCTTGAGCAAGTCCTGGGCCATGGCTCAGTGGTCCAGGCACCTTGGCTGGTGATCCAGTCTGGCAGTGTGCCGCGGGTTCGACTCCCGATCCCGACGGCCTTTACTGCATGTCTCCCCCCCCCATCTCTCTCCCCATTTCCTGTCAGCCTACTGTCTATCCCTCCATAAAAAATATAAAATAAAGGCGAAAGCCACAAAAAAATCATTTAAAAGTCCTTGAGCAAGACACTGTTGGTGTGTTAGGGCCGATTCATACTCCTATTTTAGAGCCGAATAAAAGTCGGTTCGGCTCTGTAGAGCCTACAATGTGACGTCATTTGGCTCTGTAGAGCCTACAATGTGACGTCATTTGAGGTTCGGGGGGGCAGCAGGTATCATCCTAAAGTCGGCTCTTCGGTGCTACTGAAATTTTCTGGTGAGCCGAAATCATTTCGGCACTACAGCGCCGAAACAGCGGTAAAATAGGAGTATGAATCGGCCCTTAGTGCCACACAACAGCTTAGGGTTAAATACTATAGCACAGAGAACCAAGGAAAGGTTAAATACTATAGCACAGAGAACCAAGGAAAGGTTAAATACTACAGCACAGAGAACCAAGGAAAGGTTAAATACTACAGCACAGAGAACCAAGGAAAGGTTAAATACTATAGCACAGAGAACCAAGGAAAGGTTAAATACTACAGCACAGAGAACCAAGGAAAGGTTAAATACTACAGCACAGAGAACCAAGGAAAGGTTAAATACTACAGCACAGAGAACCAAGGAAAGGTTAAATACTATAGCACAGAGAACCAAGGAAAGGTTAAATACTACAGCACAGAGAACCAAGGAAAGGTTAAATACTATAGCACAGAGAACCAAGGAAAGGTTAAATACTATAGCACAGAGAACCAAGGAAAGGTTAAATACTATAGCACAGAGAACCAAGGAAAGGTTAAATACTATAGCACAGAGAACCAAGGAAAGGTTAAATACTATAGCACAGAGAACCAAGGAAAGGTTAAATACTACAGCACAGAGAACCAAGGAAAGGTTAAATACTATAGCACAGAGAACCAAGGAAAGGTTAAATACTACAGCACAGAGAACCAAGGAAAG
Organism: Electrona antarctica; assembly: GCF_951216825.1. Lineage (NCBI taxonomy): Eukaryota > Metazoa > Chordata > Actinopteri > Myctophiformes > Myctophidae > Electrona > Electrona antarctica. The sequence goes on along the minus strand of NC_136801.1, from coordinate 3,002,814 downwards.
GTTAAATACTATAGCACAGAGAACCAAGGAAAGGTTAAATACTACAGCACAGAGAACCAAGGAAAGGTTAAATACTATAGCACAGAGAACCAAGGAAAGGTTAAATACTATAGCACAGAGAACCAAGGAAAGGTTAAATACTACAGCACAGAGAACCAAGGAAAGGTTAAATACTATAGCACAGAGAACCAAGGAAAGGTTAAATACTATAGCACAGAGAACCAAGGAAAGGTTAAATACTATAGCACAGAGAACCAAGGAAAGGTTAAATACTATAGCACAGAGAACCAAGGAAAGGTTAAATACTATAGCACAGAGAACCAAGGAAAGGTTAAATACTATAGCACAGAGAACCAAGGAAAGGTTAAATACTACAGCACAGAGAACCAAGGAAAGGTTAAATACTATAGCACAGAGAACCAAGGAAAGGTTAAATACTATAGCACAGAGAACCAAGGAAAGGTTAAATACTATAGCACAGAGAACCAAGGAAAGGTTAAATACTACAGCACAGAGAACCAAGGAAAGGTTAAATACTATAGCACAGAGAACCAAGGAAAGGTTAAATACTATAGCACAGAGAACCAAGGAAAGGTTAAATACTACAGCACAGAGAACCAAGGAAAGGTTAAATACTATAGCACAGAGAACCAAGGAAAGGTTAAATACTATAGCACAGAGAACCAAGGAAAGGTTAAATACTATAGCACAGAGAACCAAGGAAAGGTTAAATACTATAGCACAGAGAACCAAGGAAAGGTTAAATACTATAGCACAGAGAACCAAGGAAAGGTTAAATACTATAGCACAGAGAACCAAGGAAAGGTTAAATACTATAGCACAGAGAACCAAGGAAAGGTTAAATACTATAGCACAGAGAACCAAGGAAAGGTTAAATACTATAGCACAGAGAACCAAGGAAAGGTTAAATACTATAGCACAGAGAACCAAGGAAAGGTTAAATACTATAGCACAGAGAACCAAGGAAAGGTTAAATACTATAGCACAGAGAACCAAGGAAAGGTTAAATACTATAGCACAGAGAACCAAGGAAAGGTTAAATACTATAGCACAGAGAACCAAGGAAAGGTTAAATACTACAGCACAGAGAACCAAGGAAAGGTTAAATACTATAGCACAGAGAACCAAGGAAAGGTTAAATACTATAGCACAGAGAACCAAGGAAAGGTTAAATACTATAGCACAGAGAACCAAGGAAAGGTTAAATACTACAGCACAGAGAACCAAGGAAAGGTTAAATACTACAGCACAGAGAACCAAGGAAAGGTTAAATACTATAGCACAGAGAACCAAGGAAAGGTTAAATACTATAGCACAGAGAACCAAGGAAAGGTTAAATACTATAGCACAGAGAACCAAGGAAAGGTTAAATACTATAGCACAGAGAACCAAGGAAAGGTTAAATACTACAGCACAGAGAACCAAGGAAAGGTTAAATACTATAGCACAGCGAACCAAGGAAAGGTTAAATACTATAGCACAGAGAACCAAGGAAAGGTTAAATACTACAGCACAGAGAACCAAGGAAAGGTTAAATACTATAGCACAGAGAACCAAGGAAAGGTTAAATACTATAGCACAGAGAACCAAGGAAAGGTTAAATACTATAGCACAGAGAACCAAGGAAAGGTTAAATACTATAGCACAGAGAACCAAGGAAAGGTTAAATACTATAGCACAGAGAACCAAGGAAAGGTTAAATACTATAGCACAGAGAACCAAGGAAAGGTTAAATACTATAGCACAGAGAACCAAGGAAAGGTTAAATACTATAGCACAGAGAACCAAGGAAAGGTTAAATACTACAGCACAGAGAACCAAGGAAAGGTTAAATACTATAGCACAGAGAACCAAGGAAAGGTTAAATACTACAGCACAGAGAACCAAGGAAAGGTTAAATACTATAGCACAGCGAACCAAGGAAAGGTTAAATACTATAGCACAGAGAACCAAGGAAAGGTTAAATACTATAGCACAGAGAACCAAGGAAAGGTTAAATACTATAGCACAGAGAACCAAGGAAAGGTTAAATACTATAGCACAGAGAACCAAGGAAAGGTTAAATACTACAGCACAGAGAACCAAGGAAAGGTTAAATACTATAGCACAGAGAACCAAGGAAAGGTTAAATACTACAGCACAGAGAACCAAGGAAAGGTTAAATACTACAGCACAGAGAACCAAGGAAAGGTTAAATACTATAGCACAGAGAACCAAGGAAAGGTTAAATACTACAGCACAGAGAACCAAGGAAAGGTTAAATACTATAGCACAGAGAACCAAGGAAAGGTTAAATACTATAGCACAGAGAACCAAGGAAAGGTTAAATACTACAGCACAGAGAACCAAGGAAAGGTTAAATACTACAGCACAGAGAACCAAGGAAAGGTTAAATACTATAGCACAGAGAACCAAGGAAAGGTTAAATACTATAGCACAGAGAACCAAGGAAAGGTTAAATACTATAGCACAGAGAACCAAGGAAAGCAGCCGGAATTGTACAGAGAGAGAGCAGGGGATGGTGAAACAAAAACATAATTGATTGACACTTCATTGCGTCATTGGAGCGCTGCCTCACACACGTGTTTGGCCTGGGTTTGTATAGCTTGGTATTGCTGGCTTCAATTTGGCAACATGTTGCTTTGTTGCTACTATGGTGTGAGCGCAGCGTAGGTCGTGATTTCTTCACAGCAGACATTTTGACGTCAGAATGTCAGATAGATATCCATTACGGCAGGGTTCCCCAAATAATTTTCCTCGAGGGCCATATTTTGACTAGGGTACCAGGCTGGGGGCCGAGTCCGCACGCGTGAGGTCGAGGTTTTGCCCTGAAATAGGGCAGGACCCCATTTGAAAAGGATGCCCAGTTTGACATGCACAGGCTACTGACCCCCATTTAATGCCATTTATATCTGGGAAATTCTTCCGCGGGCCGCAAGGGGGCGCTCCGCGGGCCGCAAATGGCCCGCGGGCTGCCTATTGGGGAACCCTGCATTACGGTATTTGATCCACTCCCTGTTGACGCATGTTGCCCCCAATGAGAAGGCCTGTCACAATTATTACATAATCACCTAATCACAATTATGTCCATTGTCTGTCTGTCCATCCATCCATTCATCCATTCATCCATCTTCAACCGCTTATCCGTAGTCGGGTCGCGGGGGCAACAGCTCCACCAGAGAAATCCAGATTTCCCTCTCCAAAGCAACATTAGTAACTTCCTCCTGGGGGGATCCCGAGGCGTTCCAAGGCCAGTGAGTTGATGTAATCCCTCCATCTCATCCTTGGTCTGCCAGGGGGTCTCCTCCCCGTGGGATGTGCCTCGAGGACCTCCCTAGGGAGACGCTCGAGAGGCATCCTAACCAGATACCCGAACCACCTCAGCTGGCTCCTTTCCAGGCGAAGGAGCAGCGGTTCTACTCCGAGTCTCTCTCGTGTGACTGAACTTCGACACGCTATCTCTAAGGGAGATGCCAGCCACCCGTCGAAGAAAACTAATTTCGGCCGCTTGTATTCGCGACCTTATTCTTTCGGTCATGACCCCACACTTCATTCACTTCGCAATGATGTGATCATTACAATTATCATTTTCGTTTTTTGTACCGATTCTAGTTGTTTTTAGATTAATCAGCATCGGTTTGATTAATCAATCCGACCGATGAATTAATCAGTCAGATTAATCGGTCTGTCTTTACAGATAAACAAGCCCAAAGTAACAGCTTGAACAGATCTACAAGCTCACAATATTAAATATAAAGGTATTAAAGTTAAATCTGACTTGCCATAAGCCTGCAGTGCAGACACCCTGACTGTTACATGTATTTTTCAGAATGGACAAAATTATTATAATTTTCTTAATACAGAATGAGATCATATCGACATCGGTAATATCGGTTATCGGCCAAAATGTCTCACCGGCACATCCCTAGTTGTACTCGTGACAACCCCACCAATGAGAAGGATTGGTGGGGTTGCCTAAACGTCTCTGTGCCCCCCCCCCCCCCCCCCCCCCCTCTCCAGGGGTAAACCAACCCGTGGCTTGACCCTGTCATTAGGAACACCCTCTGGGTCTGGGAATGTCCATGAACGAGTGACGAGGTGACCAGCAGAGCGGTGGCATCAGAAGAAGGGCCATAATAAAGTCACCGTCATTGTAGCACTGTGTTCAGTCTATTCGCGTTGGACACAGAGAGGTCTGTGTCGTTGATAATTACAGAGGTGGGGAATTGTCCCTATTCTGTTTGCTTGTCAGTCATTACCTAAAGAGCTAAAGGTCAGAGTAATTAGAGTTTTACAGCATCCAGTGTCTTCCCTGCAGACAGACAGACCCTTCAGTGTCCTGTTCTATTGTTCTCTTCAAAGTCCTTTAGTGTTGAGTATGTTGACACAGAACGGGACTTCACACTCAGGAGTGTGTGCAGTGTATGGACCGAGATAATGATGCAACTTTACCATAACTTGCTTATGTACACATAATCACAGGCACTATTGTCCTAGGACGGCCTAAACATGCATAAAGCGATGTGTGGCATGCAGTTAATTGATTGATTGATTGAAATATTTATTAACAGTTTGCAGAATTACAGTACATTTCAAGCACAAACTCAATAACAAAGACTGTTAACTGTGAGTGGACGACCCAATTAATCATTACACTTGTTTACAAGAGGGTCCACCTTGTTCAATTCATCAAAACATTTAGAGACGTACAAATAGACACTTCTATATAGTCAAAGAACAGAACAGGAATTCATCATAAGGGAGGTAAAAAGGGAAAAGAAACATATACAGTGAGGGGAAAAAGCGGGGGGGGGGGGGGGGGGGGGGATTCAGATTTTACGGAGGCCAGTTTCGAATTGCAGCCGTCCGTATGTGCCCTTTGGCACATTGGTCCAGGGATCCCCAGGGGTTGAGATATATATCACAGTTTGAGAACTACTGCAACGACTGTCTTAATGAAGTAACAAAAGAAAGCCAGTAGTCTATATGCTTATTATTTGGGTTGAACGTTCCTGGAATAACTGCAGTTGCAATCACATCTATGTATTCTTGGCTCTTATATTAAGGTCCTGTGGTATTCTTGTTCTCAGTTGGACTGTGTTATCTTCTTTTGTTCACATGATTCGTGGTGCGTTGCGTGCTTGTAGATCTGCTATGCACTGAGCACGACGCCACGGAGGGCATGCATGCAACTAAAGTGTAACTGAGGCTCATACCCACCGTTTGAGATACGTCCATATTAAAGCGAGAGCTAATTTGAATACTTTCAAAGTGCCAGGAATGGAATGGCTGCTGCTGCGGCTGTTGCTTCCCCCTCGTTTGTTCGTCTCATCTCCCACAGGCCTTTGTTGCTCTCTGTCTGAGCTCTGGCAGGGCTGCGCTCGTTGTCATTGAATGCCTCGACGTGCAGCCTCGGGGAATTCTCTTTATTGATTGGCTGTGGATCATAAAATACAAGGGGAAGTCAATGATCATGACTTGGTTGGAACACATGTTCTTCTTTCTATGTATTTTACAATGAAGTGCTGTTTCTCTTTTTACATTCCTGTGTTTGTTAAGTGGTGCAAACCACTTCATTAAGTAGCTTTGTGTGTGCCTGCCTGGCTGCCTGGCTACCTGTGTCTGAGCACGAAAATAGCATTTGGTTGGTTTTCAAAACCAAGTTTCACTGTTGTGCAGCCTAACACACACATACATATGAACTGTATATGTGATGATTTCAGGTGTAACAGTACAGTACAGTAGAGGGACCCCCTGGGGAACCCCACATGGTAATTCTGTCATTTCTCAACCGTTTTGGACGCGGGGCGGCTCGCCGGAACCGCCCCCCCCCCCCAAAACATTTAGAGACGTACAAATAGACACTTCTATATAGTCAAAGAACAGAACAGGAATTCATCATAAAGGAGGTAAAAAGGGAAAAGAAACATAGACAGTGAGGGGAAAAAGTGGTGGGCGGTGGTCGGGGGGATTCAGATTTTACGGGGGCCAGTTTCGAATTGCAGCCGTCCGTAGCTGCCCTTTGAGAGCGGTTTTGAAGGAGTCAAGGGATTCGCATGTCTTAATGATGTTAATGTTACATAAATTAGAAAAACTAAAAATAGCCGCACAAGTTCACAATGAGCTTGTATAGATGTGCTATTTCCACTAGCTTTTGTTCTGGGGAACCATTGTGAATAGACCACGATTAGCCATGAATAATGAGGAACACGGTGTAAAGCTATATAAGAACACAAGATGTTTTAGCTCTGAAGCACAGCTGATTAACTGCTGTGATTATGCAGCGTTCACACTGGCATCTTCACAGATACAGGCTACCATTCTTCTCCAACGTAAACCACTAAAACCATCTTCACAGATACAGGCTACCATTCTTCATCTTCACAGATACAGGCTACCATTCTTCTCCAACGTAAAGCACTAAAACCATCTTCACAGATACAGGCTACCATTCTTCATCTTCACAGATACAGGCTACCATTCTTCATCTTCACAGATACAGGCTACCATTCTTCTCCAACGTAAAGCACTAAAACCATCTTCACAGATACAGGCTACCATTCTTCTCCAACGTAAAGCACTAAAACCATCTTCACAGATACAGGCTACCATTCTTCTCCAACGTAAAGCACTAAAACCAGCCGACATGAAGATACAATGATATCAATGATATATAATGATATATGACAGTGGTTCCCAAACTTTTTCATGTCAAGGACCCCCAAATTGACACTGATGAGCCCACGGACCCCCATTTGAAAAAAAAAAAAGATATGCCAGGGACCCTCATAAGAGAAGATTTTGACGGCTCTAACAGTGATTTTCAACCCGTTTAATTTCAAGGACCCCCCAGTTTGACATGCATTAGTCTACGGACTCCCATTTAATAGCATTTCTATCTCTGGGACCCCCAATTCATATTGTAAAACCACTGCTAATTTAACTCTGAGAGTGTACAAATGGAACCAAATGGACCCGGTAGGGTCCATTTGGTTCCATTTGTACACTCTCAGAGTTACAGACCCATAAGGGTCCATTTGGTTCCTATCTCTAATTGAGCTAGGTACCCCCTGGAACTCCCTCAAGTACCCCCAGGGGTCCCCGGACCCCACTTTGGGAACCCATGATATATGATACATGCAGCGTTTGTGGCTGCCACAAAACGGCTACAACGGCTACAAAAAGGTTGTGCTGGTTTCCAGTTCAGCTACAAAGCTACAAATAATGCCGTGTATAGCTTTGTGTCTTTTGTATCTACCAGTATGCACACTACAGGCAGCGCAGCATTACCATGTACACTACAGGCAGCGCAGCATTACCATGTACACTACAGGCAGCGCAGCATTACCATGTACACTACAGGCAGCGCAGCATTACCATGTGGATTCTCAGTATTTATTTTGTATCTACCAGTATGTACACTACAGGCAGCACAGCATTACCATGTGGATTCTCAGTATTTATTTTGTATCTACCAGTATGCACACTACAGGCAGCACAGCATTACCATGTGGATTCTCAGTATTTATTTTGTATCTACCAGTATGCACACTACAGGCAGCGCAGCATTACCATGTGGATTATCAGTATTTATTTTGTATCTACCAGTATGCACAGGCAGCGCAGCATTACCATGTGGATTCTCAGTATTTATTTTGTATCTACCAGTATGCACACTACAGGCAGCGCAGCATTACCATGTGGATTATCAGTATTTATTTTGTATCTACCAGTATGCACACTACAGGCAGCACAGCATTACCATGTGGATTCTCAGTATTTATTTTGTATCTACCAGTATGCACACTACAGGCAGCACAGCATTACCATGTGGATTCTTAGTATTTATTTTGTATCTACCAGTATGCACACTACAGGCAGCACAGCATTACCATGTGGATTCTTAGTATTTATTTTGTATCTACCAGTATGCACACTACAGGCAGCACAGCATTACCATGTACACTACAGGCAGCGCAGCATTACCATGTACACTACAGGCAGCGCAGCATTACCATGTACACTACAGGCAGCGCAGCATTACCATGTGGATTCTTAGTATTTATTTTGTATCTACCAGTATGCACACTACAGGCAGCACAGCATTACCATGTGGATTCTTAGTATTTATTTTGTATCTACCAGTATGCACACTACAGGCAGCACAGCATTACCATGTACACTACAGGCAGCGCAGCATTACCATGTACACTACAGGCAGCGCAGCATTACCATGTGGATTCTTAGTATTTATTTTGTATCTACCAGTATGCACACTACAGGCAGCGCAGCATTACCATGTGGATTCTCAGTATTTCTTTTGTATCTACCAGTATGCACAGGCAGCACAGCATTACCATGTGGATTATCAGTATTTATTTTGTTGTGGGTGTATATCGTTAATTATTGACGGAGTTTCTCACTGTGTGATAACGATGCCTTCAACCTGGTGCATCTACAGCACTGGTTCCCAAACAGTGGGTCGGGACCCATTTGTGGGTCACAGATATATATTTTTTAATTATTATTATTATTATTATTATTATTTTTTAATTATTGATGGTGTTTCTCACTGTGTGATAACGATGCCTTCAACCTGGTGCATCTACAGCACTGATTCCCAAACAGTGGGTCGGGACCCATTTGTGGGTCACAGATAATATTTTACGGGTCACGAGTCACGACAGTTAGTTAGTTAGTTACTTCATTAATTCTTTTTTTTTGTGGCTTTCGCCTTTATTTTATATATTTTATGGAGGGACAGACAGTAGGCTGACAGGAAATGGGGAGAGAGATGGGGGGGGGAGAGAGATGGGGGGAAGACATGCAGTAAAGGCCGTCGGGATCGGGAGTCGAACCCGCGGCACACTGCCAGACTGGATTACCAGTCAAGGTGCCTGGACCACTGAGCCACGGCCCAGGCCAGTTAGTTACTTTATTGACACAAATGTATAAAACATTGGGTCCAAACAATAATAAAAAACCCATGAATCAAAAACTTTAAAAGGTACAATACATTCAAATATACAATACACAATACAGAATCCCTTTACGGCAGGAGCTTTCTACTGCTCCACTAGTGACAGGCAGGCATGTAGCATACGCAACGTCTCTCTGTTAGTGCCCACACAGAGTGAGCTCAAATAAATACCCTCATGTCCATATTTCACTCTGATATCTTGTGTGAGGGGACACACCAGTATATGTAAAAATCCCATTTGCTTTTCTTACATTTAAATATTTATTTCAAATGTTCAAATCCAAGTGTTGAAACGACACATTGTGTGCCTGTAGAGCTGCTGTTAGTGTTTTCACTAGTGTGTGTTTGCGGGCAAACGTCTAATCTCTCTTGTGTGTCTCGATTTGAACTTTTCTTGCTCTGTAACTACACCTTAACAAAAGGTCATCTGGAGGAGGTTCCAAATGGCCCCTTATAGGTCTGTAAAGAGTGTAGAATGTTTTTATACAGCATCGCAATCGTTTTAACTCACTTTATCCATTGATATGTTGGCTATGCAAACATAGCACATGTACAAGCACGCAGCGTGTCACATTGTGCCGCACTGCGAGCTTGTACATCTGATTTTTTTTCTTTTTTTACACACAAATCTCTTCTGGGGGTCCTGGAACACATCTGTGTCACCTTAATCCCTTTAACCATTATTTCAAACTTTAGCTATTGAAAATGTCAAGCTCTATGTATTATGATCATCAATAGAGAAGAGCGGCAGATATCTCCCCTTGTGTGTATTGTACATATATTGTCTTGTTTTGTTTTCGGTTGTATGTATTGTCAATTGTCAGTCGTTTCGTTTACATGTATGTTCGATTAAAATTCAATAAAACGTAAATTGAAAAAAAATAAAAAAATAAATCAAGCTCATAGCGCGGCACTCGGTGGCGCACCACAAGCTCATAGCGCGGCACTCGGTGCCGCACCACAAGCTCATAGCGCGGCACTCGGTGCCGCACCACAAGCTCATAGCGCGGCACTCGGTGCCGCACCACAAGCTCATAGCGCGGCACTCGGTGCCGCACCACAAGCTCATAGCGCGGCACTCGGTGCCGCACCACAAGCTTGTAGATCTGCTTTTTTTTTTATTATCGTGAAAACGATTGGCGCAAATCTTTGAATATATTTTCTTTCACAGTGATCGTTTTTTAACACAAATCTTCTCTTCTGGGTGTCCTTGGCGAACAACATTTTCAGATGGTGCCAAATACATCATTTTGGGGGTTGTTGGCACAAAACTATTGAGAACTATACCGGTGTAGTAGGCCATGGGTTCCCAAAGTGGGGTCCGGGGACCCCTGGGGTACTTGCTCAATTAGAGATAGTTACAAATGGACCCTTATGGGTGTGTAACTCAGAGAGTGTACAAATGGACCCGTTAGGGGCCATTTGGTTCCATTTGTACTCTCTCATTTGTACTCTCAGAGTTAAATTAACAGTGGTTTTACAATATAAATTGGGGTCCCAGAGATAGAAATGCCATTAAATCGGGGGTCCGTAGCATAATGCCTGTGAAACTGGGGGTCCATGAAATTAATATGTTTCGGAATCACTGCCACTGCCAGATGCCAGTGACCCCCTTATCGGGGTCACTGGCATATGTTTTCTAATAAATGTTGATTTTGGGGGTCGTTGACACGAAAAGGTTTGGGAACCCGTGTAGTAGTAGTAGTATTTGTAACCCCTTTCAGTCCTGGTTGATGTTGATGCTGCACAACACGGAGAGATTTCCATCAGTCCTGGTTGATGTTGATGCTGCACAACACGGAGAGATTTCCATCAGTCCTGGTTGATGTTGATGCTGCACAACACGGAGAGATTTCCATCAGTCACTTCTAGTGGCACTAATTACCTCGCAGAGCGTTTCTCACCATCCTCTCCATCCTGTTGCGTAACAACATTTCATTGTAAAAAACGCGTTTATCGACATGTGATCTACGCAGGAAATGATTGTCAGGCAGGGCTTCTTCTTCAATGTCAGGAAATGATTGTCAGGCAGGGCTTCTTCTTCAATGTTAGGAAATGATTGTCAGGCAGGGCTTCTTCTATGTTAGGAAATGATTGTCAGGCAGGGCTTCTTCTTCTATGTTAGGAAATGATTGTCAGGCAGGGCTTCTTCTTCTATGTCAGGAAATGATTGTCAGGCAGGGCTTCTTCTTCAATGTTAGGAAATGATTGTCAGGCAGGGCTTCTTCTTCAATGTTAGGAAATGATTGTCAGGCAGGGCTTCTTCTTCTATGTCTGGAAATGATTGTCAGGCAGGGCTTCTTCTTCTATGTCAGGAAATGATTGTCAGGCAGGGCTTCTTCTTCAATGTTAGGAAATGATTGTCAGGCAGGGCTTCTTCTTCTATGTCAGGAAATGATTGTCAGGCAGGGCTTCTTCTTCTATGTTAGGAAATGATTGTCAGGCAGGGCTTCTTCTTCAATGTTAGGAAATGATTGTCAGGCAGGGCTTCTTCTTCTATGTTAGGAAATGATTGTCAGGCAGGGCTTCTTCTTCAATGTTAGGAAATGATTGTCAGGCAGGGCTTCTTCTATGTTAGGAAATGATTGTCAGGCAGGGCTTCTTCTTCTATGTTAGGAAATGATTGTCAGGCAGGGCTTCTTCTTCTATGTTAGGAAATGATTGTCAGGCAGGGCTTCTTCTTCTATGTTAGGAAGTGCCTTTTTTTCTCCCTTCAATTCTTCTTCTTCTCCCTCAGCCTGACCAATGGCCGGGATTAAAGGCAGGAAATTGAGAACAGGGACGGTGCCAGAGGGGGGGGGGGGGGGGGTGTGTGTGTGTGTGTGTGTGTGTGTGTGTGTGTGTGTGTGTGTGTGTGTGTGTGTGTGTGTGTGTGTGTGTGTGTGTGTGTGTGTGTGTGTTTGGCGCTGGGGTGTTTTGTAGAGGCAGCGAGTTGGACTGTGATTCCCCCCTCCCCCCCCCCACCCCCACCCCCCGATTGGCGCCAAAGAGGCCCACGCACAGGAAGCTTCTCCTGCTAAATACAGCCCCCCCCCCCACCCCACCCCCCACACCTCCTCCGCACACAGGTCCGCACATTCAGAACGGAACAGAGAGGAACAGACAGTGAAAGTGGTCTCTGCTTCCTCCCTACCCCCGCTTTTCCCTGCTCTCTCTCTCTCTCTCTCTCTCTCTCTCTCTCTCTCTCTCTCTCTCTCTCTCCCCCCCCACCCATCTCTCTGTCCCTCCACAGCTGTGAGCTAGCTGAGCTCGTCACTGTGTGTTTTAATGAGCACACTCTCTCTCTCTCTCAGCAGAGTACTTTCTACCAGTACACACCTCTTGTTTTTAGTCAGAGAGCGAGAGAGATATTTTATTTTAAATAGTCCTTTATGAAGCACTGCCGGGTTGTACATGCCTAACTTATATGCGAGCAAAAAGAAACACATCACAGTAACACGGCCATCCTCCAAAGCTGAGAGAGAGAGAGAGAGAGAGAGAGAGAGAGAGAGAGAGAGAGAGAGAGACTTAACGTATAAAGGCTAATCTAAACACCCATGACCGCGGGGCGACCCCGCTGCTCAGTACCCAGACTGCCGTGCAGAGCACACGGTGACCCCGTGAACCCCTCGGAGGGTGCAGACAGACACCCTGTAAAAAAAGCGGGGGGTGGGGGGGACGTGGTTTGTAGCGGTGTCGGAAACGGCCTTCTTTACGACCTCCCCTCTCCTTTCATGGGCTACCTCTCCTTTCATGGGTCTTTCATGCAGGGGTCCCCCTACCCTACACATCCCCCCTTTTCTTTAGCCTGCTGTGTGGATCCTGAGCCAAGCTCGCTGTCCCACTAATCAGCTTTAACCACCAACACCGACAGGGACCCCCAGGATGTGGCCAAATTCAGCTCCAAGGCCAAGCACAGCACTGGATGCAGACCAGGGGTCTTCAACAGGTGGTGGTGGCGGGGGGGTCCTCAGAGACTGTGCAAGGGTTCTTTATACTTATTTGGGTAACAGGGCCCCTTTTCCATCTCGCCCCACTACTCTACCTAGCTGTAAATAACAAACATAATTCATGTTTGTGATTATTTAAAAGGTATTATCACATTTATTTATCATTGTTAAGTTCACTCTGTATATCCACGGGCATAATAGCATGGTGATGCCATTACAAAACATGGGCTACATGGAAGAAATGTCATTAATAAAACGAAATTAACTGCTAGAAGGTCATAAATTAACTTAATTAAGCAGTCACCGTCTCTGTGACATGTTGTTCTTTCTAAATTTTACAGAGTGTAGAGATCGACTACTATGCAATCATATAAATCTGTATACAAGATAATTTCACATTTCAGAGAGGGAGGGAAATACTAAATGAACTGTTAACTACATTTTTTTTAAATCGCGGGGGCAAGTTGGTAAAGGGGCGAGCAGTCTCCTATTCCTTATTTGCAGCGTTCTGCATTGTGAAAAACACCTGGGGAATAAATAGTATATGTTTATATACTAGACTCACTAGAGGCCAGTGGTTCCAAAACCTTTTAGCCCGTGAGGAATTTGATGTCTCCCCGAGACCCCAAGGTGAAAAATGCAGATCTACAAGCTCACAGCGCGGCGCAAAGCGACGCATTTTGAGCTTACTAATATAATACTAATATGAGTTAAATCCCTGCATTCTATTTTCTAGCAACTTGTCTGCTGAAAAATAAGAGAACATTATACTTGAGAAAATGTACTTAGTTATACTTTCCTCCGGCGTAAAAAACAAAAAAATCACACCCGTGTGAACTGAGTGGTGTAAGGTCTTATATAGACTGATCAGCTGTGGTCTGACGTAATGTCTGACGTAATGAAATCACACCTGTGTGAACTGGGTGCCCATAGCAACCGTGCTCATTTTTTGAGCACAGACAGACAGACTAACAAAGTCAGTTGTAGGAGTGGTTTACACCACTCAAATATATGGTGTCTGTGCAAATGCAGTGATTTCTTATTTTTTTCTTTTTCCATTTTCTAATCTTTTGTGCTATAGAACAGACTAGGAGAGCCGCAGTAATCTGGGCAGCGTGGACGCTAGGCTGTAGGGCTCATCTCAATCTGCCGCCATTCCCGTTGAATCAATGAGAACTGTGTGCATCAGCTCCCTGTGGCTACCAGGCAATTTGGCAGCATGAAATTTAGAGTTTAGCACCGGACGATTGGAGCACCATTTCTTTCTCCTTTTTTTCCCCGTTTTTTTTTTGTTGCTGATTCCAGGGTTTCTGAGCAACCTGTTTGTAATAATTACAGATTATTATTGGAGGCACAGTGGTACTTAAGCCATTTTGGGCGGGAACCCCTTTTGGTGTTCTAAGCATTATGTTATACTTTAGCTATTGAAAAATAGCAGATCTACAAGAGTGGCGCGCTATGAGCTTGTAGGTCTGCTATTTTTGACAAGTCGTGAAAATGTGGCGCAAATCTTTGAATATATATTTCAGAGATTTTTAACAAAAATATTGGCTTCTGGGGGGGGGGGGGGGGGGGGGGGGGGGGGGCTGGAACTACATATTTTCATATGGGGGTCCGTGGCCCAATAGAGATAATTCTGGGGGTCCTTGACATCGACCCAGTCAGTCCAAAATGGGTTAAACACCAAATATACAGTGCAATATGCTGACAGTTTAATCCTGTTAACGGTTGCTCTGCCTTGGGTGTGACTGCATGACTTCGGCCCGTACAGTAAGTTCTGTAAAGAACTACAATGTACATGTAAAGAACTACAATGTACATGTAAAGAACTACAATGTACATGTAAAGAACTACAATGTAAAGAACTACAATGTACATGTAAAGAACTACAATGTACATGTAAAGAACTACAATGTACATGTAAAGAACTACAATGTACATGTAAAGAACTACAATGTAAAGAACTACAATGTACATGTAAAGAACTACAATGTACATGAAAATAACTACAATGTACATGTAAAGAACTACAATGTACATGTTTTTTTTTAGGTTTTTATTTTGGCTTTTGCCTTTATTTTATGTTTTTTATGGAGGGACAGACAGTAAACAGCTGACAGGAAATGGGGAGAGAGATGGGGGGGAAGACATGCAGTAAAGGCCGTCGGGATCGGGAGTCGAACCCGCGGCACACTGCCAGACTGGACTACCAGCCAAGGTGCCTGGACCACTGAGCCATGGCCCAGGCCTACAATGTACATGGTTTGATGAGGATCAAACCATGTTTATATCCGCCAGGCCCGATAGTCGCGCTGTGAGCATTTAGGCCTGACGTCGAAATAAAAAAAAAAGGTCTTCTAAATTCTGACAGTTTTCTGAAATACCTCATGTTTCTGTATCAGTGGTGGCAGGTGCTCCATATTTCATGTCGAGGACGGACCCCAAAAATTATCTGTAATTGGCCACCGAAACCCATCTGAAAATATGTTATTCCAGGAACCCCTCAGAAGCAAAGATTTGAGTTAAAAACGTTCGCTCTGAAAGAATATATATTCAAAGATTTGTGCCGCATTTTCAGGATTTTTCAAAAATAGCAGACTGTTTTTCAATAGCTAAAGTATAACATAATGCTTAACCATTTTGGGCGGGAACCCCTTTTGGTGTTAGCATTATGTTATGCTTTAGCTATTGAAAAATAGCAGATCTACAAGCTCGTAGCGCGCCACCGAGTGGCGCGCTACGAGCTTGTAGGTCTGCTATTTTTGAAAAATCGAAGAACGACTGACATAGAAACATAGCTTTTTCAGAAAACTGTCAGGATGTAGAAGACATTTTTAGAATCTGATCTCAGGTCAAAATGGGTTAAGGAATAAATAAATATGTTGAATCAACCATAAGCCACTTTAGCGTTTAGTCTCCACCAGGTGCTTCGTACGACGCAGACATTAGGATGCAGCTGTTTGTCTTTATTATATTTTGCGATTATGCGAAGAAAAAACACCTGCATCCTATGCCTGATGAAAGCATGGCAAGTTAACCGCGGAAACAACATTGTTAAATACGAGCCAGAAACGATCCATCGTGTTGCATATTTATCTTAACCAACAGTAAATAATGGCATTTGAAGTTTTATCCCTCCCTGATGTCTAGTATTTCAATGTTTGGGAGCGTTCAAGTTGTGCTGCCTTTGAGTAAATCCTTGTACATTTGGCAGGCCTGACGTTTGAACGCGTGTTGCATTCTCTTCAGGACTAGTAGGAACTGCTAGGTTGATGAATGTAGTGAACGTTGTATATTTCCTTCTAAATATGGCAGAGCAAAGGTATAAACTAAGTCCCTTTAAATGGAAATACTCAAATAAAGAAGACGGCCAACATGAAGTTTTCCGAGCAGTTGATGCTCACACTTCAAAGACAGCCAATTTTCCGTATAGTGTGTGTGTGTGTGTGTGTGTGTGTGTGTGTGTGTGTGTGTGTGTGTGTGTGTGTGTGTGTGTGTGTGTGTGTGTGTGTGTGTGTGTGTGTGTGTGTGTGTGTGTGTGTGTGTGTGTGTGTGTGTGTGTGGGTGGGGGGGGGGGGGGGGGGGGGTAAGTTTAAAGTAGGCCAGAGGGGAGTGGAAGCGAGTGGAACATATTTTAACCATCCAAACGAATCAGTTAAATGTACAGCATGATGACTATTTTTATAATGTTTTTTTTGTGGCTTTCGCCTTTATTTTATATTTTTTATGTAATGGAGGGACAGACCTACAAGCCCTATCTCCAGGACTGCTTGCCCAGGTATGTCCCAAACCGCCTCCTTAGGTCCTGGCCTGCTTGAAAAGCCACAAAGAATGGCATTTAACAAATATTTTTTTCAAAATAAATGTTTTACTACTGACTACTACTAAAGGTATAGCAACAACAACACAATATTTCACATTTTCGGATATAAGTCCTTTTGTATAATACTGTAGATTTACAGATTTAAAAACAACTTGTCTTGTGTTTATATAACACCGCCTTTTATGTACTTAAATAACACAGCAGCAGACAGACAGACAGACAGACAGACAGACAGACAGACAGGACACTGTGACAACGACACGACACAAATAGAAATACCTGTCCTGCACTCATACTTCCATTGTGGTCCCACCAGGCAAATAATGGGTCTGACCCAGTATTATGTATTCTGTCTAGGGGCTTTTAGGATGTCATGTGTTCTTTTAGTCCAGAGACATGTGATGTTGAGACTGCACTGTGTACTGGCAGATTGTTATGTAAGGCTATAAGTGGCCGTATTCACACTAATAATATAATTTGATGTTTGCAACGCTATAGGCCTGGCACAATTATGATGTAATCGCAATTATTTGTATATGACAATTAATTTGTTATACAACACGAGGCGTTGTGAGCTCGTATCCATCCATCCATCCATCCATCCATCCATCCATCCATCCATCTTCAACCGCTTATCCGTAGTCGGTCGTGGGGGGAACAGCTCCACCAGAGTGCTCCAGACTTCCCTCTCCAGAGCAACATTACTAGTGACTTCCTGGGGGATTCCGAGACGTTGCAAGGCCAGTGAGTCGATGCGTTTCCCCCAACTGTGCCATGGTCTGCCCCGGGGTCTCCTCCCAGTGGGACGTGTGTCGAGGACCTCCACTAGGGAGACGCCCGAGAGGCATCCTAACCAGATGCCCCGGGGGTCTCCTCCCAGTGGGACGTGTGTCGAGGACCTCCACTAGGGAGACGCCCGAGAGGCATCCTAACCAGATGCCCCGGGGTCTCCTCCCAGTGGGACGTGTGTCGAGGACCTCCACTAGGGAGGCGCCCGAGAGGCATCCTAACCAGATGCCCCGGGGGTCTCCTCCCAGTGGGACGTGTGTCGAGGACCTCCCTAGGGAGGCGCCCGAGAGGCATCCTAACCAGATGCCCGAACCACCTCAGCTGGCTCATTTCCAGGCGAAGGAGCAGCGGTTCTACTCCGAGTCTCTCTCGTGTGACTGAACTTCTATAATTTTCAAATCTTTAGGTTTAATATTTGGACACATTCTGAGGTCAGTGTGGTGTAAAAGATGCTCAGTGGGACAGCAAGCAGGCGTAGCTGGATTTATGGACAGAAACAAACAACCAGATCTATCAAAACAAGCCCAAAAGAAGCGACTATAGGCCAAATGCAGCACTTTAAACTAGGGATGTCCCGATACACTTTTTTCGCTTCCGATCCGATCCCGATACCTCAATTTCTGTGTTAGCCGATACCGATACCGAATACAGATACCAGTGTCGTGATCTCATGTTGTGTTTATAGCTATATATCTCGTGTTGTGTTTATAGCAGATTCCTCACTCAAATGTGCACTTGCAGTTTGGGGCAACTCCAAAGCAAACTCCACATGTCCCAACATTTTATTTACCTGCCATAGTGTCAACCCCTTACCCCTGTGTCGGATCTGTGGTTAGACTGGCATATTCACCTATACCGATATGACCCGATATGACAAATAAGGGCCGATCCGATACCGATACAGTATAACTACTTTAAACCTATTTAATTTGGCTTTTTGAATCTGCAAAGCTCACGTGTTGCAATGTTACGCGTTGTTATAAACTGCTGCTGTGGGGAGGGCTTTCAGTCTGAATAATGAAGTGAAACTAAATGAGAATTCAGACCCGAGTGTCAGGCTAGACAACACCTGTATCACCTCAGGCAGCTGAGAATAATGTTCAGGGTAGCACTTTTGCAACCAGCAAGAGCATCCGATGTCCATTTGGTTCCATTTTGTACACTCTCAGAGTTAACAATCACTTAGCTGGGGACCCCCTGGCAGCCCCTCAAGGACCCCTGGGGGTCCCCGGGCCCCACTTTGAGAAGCACTGCCCTATAGGGCTCACATGCAGACACACAGACTGCCCTATAGGGCTCACATGCAGACACACAGACTGCCCTATAGGGCTCACATGCAGACACACAGACTGCCCTATAGGGCTCACATGCAGACACACAGACTGCCCTATAGGGCTCACATGCAGACACACAGACTGCCCTGTAGGGCTCACATGCAGACACACAGACTGCCCTATAGGGCTCACATGCAGACACACAGACTGCCCTGTAGGGCTCACATGCAGACACACAGACTGCCCTGTAGGGCTCACATGCAGACACACAGACTGCCAACCCTAGAGCCCACATGCAGACACACAGACTGTCCTATAGGGCTCACATGCAGACACACAGACTGTCCTATAGGGCTCACATGCAGACACACAGACTGCCCTATAGGACTCACATGCAGACACACAGACTGTCCTATAGAGCTCACATGCAGACACACAGACTGTCCTATAGGGCTCACATGCAGACACACAGACTGCCCTATAGAGCTCACATGCAGACACACAGACTGTCCTATAGAGCTCACATGCAGACACACAGACTGCCCTATAGAGCTCACATGCAGACACACAGACTGCCCTATAGAGCTCACATGCAGACACACAGACTGTCCTATAGAGCTCACATGCAGACACACAGACTGCCCTATAGAGCTCACATGCAGACACACAGACTGCCCTATAGGGCTCACATGCAGACACACAGACTGCCCTATAGGGCTCACATGCAGACACACAGACTGCCCTATAGGACTCACATGCAGACACACAGACTGTCCTATAGAGCTCACATGCAGACACACAGACTGCCCTATAGAGCTCACATGCAGACACACAGACTGCCCTATAGAGCTCACATGCAGACACACAGACTGTCCTATAGAGCTCACATGCAGACACACAGACTGCCCTATAGGGCTCACATGCAGACACACAGACTGCCCTATAGAGCTCACATGCAGACACACAGACTGCCCTATAGGGCTCACATGCAGACACACAGACTGCCAAGGTGCATCAGGTGTGTCCTATAGGGCTCACATGCAGACACACAGACTGCCAAGGTGCAGCAGGTGTGTCCTATAGGGCTCACATGCAGACACACAGACTGCCCTATAGGGCTCACATGCAGACACACAGACTGCCAAGGTGCAGCAGGTGTGTCCTATAGGGCTCACATGCAGACACACAGACTGCCCTATAGGGCTCACATGCAGACACACAGACTGCCCTATAGGGCTCACATGCAGACACACAGACTGTCCTATAGGGCTCACATGCAGACACACAGACTGTCCTATAGGGCTCACATGCAGACACACAGACTGCCCTATAGGGCTCACATGCAGACACACAGACTGCCCTATAGGACTCACATGCAGACACACAGACTGCCAAGGTGCAGCAGGTGTGTCCTATAGGGCTCACATGCAGACACACAGACTGCCCTATAGGACTCACATGCAGACACACAGACTGCCAAGGTGCAGCAGGTGTGTCCTATAGGGCTCACATGCAGACACACAGACTGCCAAGGTGCAGCAGGTGTGTCCTATAGGGCTCACATGCAGACACACAGACTGCCACGGTGCAGCAGGTGTGTCCTATAGGGCTCACATGCAGACACACAGACTGCCCTATAGGACTCACATGCAGACACACAGACTGCCCTATAGGGCTCACATGCAGACACACAGACTGCCCTATAGGACTCACATGCAGACACACAGACTGCCAAGGTGCAGCAGGTGTGTCCTATAGGGCTCACATGCAGACACACAGACTGCCACGGTGCAGCAGGTGTGTCCTATAGGGCTCACATGCAGACACACAGACTGCCCTATAGGGCTCACATGCAGACACACAGACTGCCCTATAGGGCTCACATGCAGACACACAGACTGTCCTATAGGGCTCACATGCAGACACACAGACTGCCCTATAGGGCTCACATGCAGACACACAGACTGTCCTATAGGGCTCACATGCAGACACACAGACTGCCCTATAGGGCTCACATGCAGACACACAGACTGCCCTATAGGACTCACATGCAGACACACAGACTGTCCTATAGGGCTCACATGCAGACACACAGACTGTCCTATAGGGCTCACATGCAGACACACAGACTGCCCTATAGGGCTCACATGCAGACACACAGACTGCCCTATAGGACTCACATGCAGACACACAGACTGCCCTATAGGACTCACATGCAGACACACAGACTGCCCTATAGGACTCACATGCAGACACACAGACTGTCCTATAGGGCTCACATGCAGACACACAGACTGCCCTATAGGGCTCACATGCAGACACACAGACTGCCCTATAGGACTCACATGCAGACACACAGACTGCCAAGGTGCAGCAGGTGTGTCCTATAGGGCTCACATGCAGACACACAGACTGCCCTATAGGACTCACATGCAGACACACAGACTGCCAAGGTGCAGCAGGTGTGTCCTATAGGGCTCACATGCAGACACACAGACTGCCAAGGTGCAGCAGGTGTGTCCTATAGGGCTCACATGCAGACACACAGACTGCCACGGTGCAGCAGGTGTGTCCTATAGGGCTCACATGCAGACACACAGACTGCCCTATAGGACTCACATGCAGACACACAGACTGCCCTATAGGGCTCACATGCAGACACACAGACTGCCCTATAGGACTCACATGCAGACACACAGACTGCCAAGGTGCAGCAGGTGTGTCCTATAGGGCTCACATGCAGACACACATACTGCCCTATAGGACTCACATGCAGACACACAGACTGCCAAGGTGCAGCAGGTGTGTCCTATAGGGCTCACATGCAGACACACAGACTGCCAAGGTGCAGCAGGTGTGTCCTATAGGGCTCACATGCAGACACACAGACTGCCAAGGTGCAGCAGGTGTGTCCTATAGGGCTCACATGCAGACACACAGACTGCCCTATAGGGCTCACATGCAGACACACAGACTGCCAAGGTGCAGCAGGTGTGTCCTATAGGGCTCACATGCAGACACACAGACTGCCCTATAGGGCTCACATGCAGACACACAGACTGCCACGGTGCAGCAGGTGTGTCCTATAGGGCTCACATGCAGACACACAGACTGCCACGGTGCAGCAGGTGTGTCCTATAGGGCTCACATGCAGACACACAGACTGCCACGGTGCAGCAGGTGTGTCCTATAGGGCTCACATGCAGACACACAGACTGTCAAGGTGCAGCAGGTGTGTCCTATAGGGCTCACATAGACACACAGACTGCCAAGGTGCAGCAGGTGTGTCAAAGCTCTGGGCTCCACAGTGTTCTTCTCCCCTGAGGCTATGAATGATTAATTATTATCACATTTTGGATGTATTTTCAAACTGCAATACATGAAATGTGATATAATAATCCATCTGTAATGGATGAAGTGAAGCCTTGGCCTGGAAGAGAGGTCATCAAGGGGTCGCCGACCGTCTTAACCCATTTTGACCTGAGATCAGATTAAAAAAATGTCTTCTACATCCTGACAGTTTTCTGAAAAAGCTATGTTTCTATGTCAGTCGTTCTTCGATTTTTCAAAAATAGCAGACCTACAAGCTCGTAGCGCGCCACTCGGTGGCGCGCTATGAGCTTGTAGATCTGCTATTTTTCAATAGCTAAAGCATAACATAATGCTAACACCAAAAGGGGTTCCCGCCCAAAATGGGTTGTGTTTCAACACTTAACACATATATAGAAACATAGGTTTTTCAGAAAACTATCGGCATTTTGAAGGCATTTATAGAATCGAACTCGGGTCAAAATGGGTTAAATCACTGTCCCTCTCATCCAGACTTCCAGCTATTGTCCTTTCTCTTCTGCCAGAGCCAACAGGGGGCTCTCTCTGCCTTATGTGTTCTTGGGGGGTAACAGGTACGGTCGCCCCTTTTCCATCTCGCCCCTCTACTCTACCTAGCTGTAAATAACAGGTACGGTCGCCCCTTTTCCATCTCGCCCCACTACTCTACCTAGCTGTAAATAACAGGTACGGTCGCCCCTTTTCCATCTCGCCCCACTACTCTACCTAGCTGTAAATAACAGGTACGGTCGCCCCTTTTCCATCTCGCCCCACTACTCTACCTAGCTGTAAATAACAGGTACGGTCGCCCCTTTTCCATCTCGCCCCACTACTCTACCTAGCTGTAAATAACAGGTACGGTCGCCCCTTTTCCATCTCGCCCCACTACTCTACCTAGCTGTAAATAACAGGTACAGTCGCCCCTTTTCCATCTCGCCCCACTACTCTACCTAGCTGTAAATAACAGGTACGGTCGCCCCTTTTCCATCTCGCCCCACTACTCTACCTAGCTGTAAATAACAAACATAATTCATGTTGGTGATTATTTAAAAGGTATTATCATATTCATTTATCATTGTTAAGTTCACTCTGTATATCCACAAGTGTGTACTATGTAAACTCTTTATTTCCATTTTCCAACCATTCAGTTGCAAAATAAATAAATAAATAAAATAAAATAATTTGGGGACCCCCCCCCACGAGGGGTCACGACCCACGGGTTGAGAACCCCTGTTTTAGATCACCTACGTTGTCATATGACAAAGTAGTTAGGGGCTTAAGTGGTTAAAATGATTAGAGCTCTTTGGACCAGGAGCTCATTTAAGCACTTTCATATTGAAGAAGTACTCAATCAATACTGCAATGTAGATGTACTCTGTTATAAGTAGATGTACTCTGTTATAAGTAGAAGTCCCGTATTCAAAATGTACTTGAGTAAAAGTACAAATATATCGGCATCAAAAGCACCAAAAGTAAAAGTACTCATTGTGCAGAATGTCCCATTTTCCCAAGTTCAAAATGTATAAAAATATTTTGAAAATAGCCGAGCTTGAGCTTGTAGATCTGCTATTTTCATAAAGGCCCGGAATATAGGGCTGAAGTGGTTTGTATGTTTGCAATAATCAAAATCCTCCAAGTAACTAATCTTTTCACATAATTGTGGAGTAAAAGCACAGAGAATTGAAAAGTAAGAAAATCCTCAAAATGTGTACTTGGGTACAGTACTTGAGTACATGTACTTAGTTACTTTCCAGCATTGCCCAGGTCTGATTTGTTTTGGGGGGTCTGGCCTGGTTGATAAGAGGTCTCGTCGTTAACCAATTTAGACCTGAAAAATGGCTTCTAAATCCTAATAGTTTTCTGAAAAAAACATGTTTCTATGTCAGTGGTGCTCAACCTTTTTCATGTCAAGGACCCCCAGAATTGTCTGTATTTGGCTGCGGACCCCCATCTGAAAATATGTTGTTCCAGGGACCTCCCCAGAAGCAAAGATTTGACTTAAAAACGTTCGCTCTGAAATAATATATTCAAAGATTTGCGCCACATTTTCACGATCTTAAAAAAATAGCAGACCTATACAAGCTCGTAGCGCGGCACTCGGTGCCGCGCTATGAGCTTGTAGATCTGCTATTTTTCAATGGCTAAATTTTAAAATAATGCTTAAAACACCAAAAGGGGTTCCCGTCCAGAATGGGTTAACACAGCCAGGGACGATGGCAGGTGGATTCAATTAGACATGATGAAGACAGAGAAGGCTTAACGCTCATTTCCTGCACGGCAAACCATTTGTTTTCCTCAAGCCCTATTAACCCATTTTGACCTTCTAAATTCTGACAGTTTTCTTGAAAACAGTGGTTCTCAAGCATTTTCATGTCAAGGACCCTCAAAAATATATGTAATTGGCCGCCTTCCTCCATTTGAAAATGTGTTGTTCCAGGGACCCCCCCTCTCAGAAGCAAAGATTTGAGTTAAAAACGTTCGCTCTGAAAGAATATATATTGAAAGATTTGCGACACGTTTTCACGATTTTTCAAAAATAGCAGACCTACAAGCTCGTAGCGCGGCATTCGTTGCCGCGCTACGAGCTTGTAGATCTGCTATAATGCATAGACATGGTAATCATAGCATAGCCAGGAGAAACTAGGAACAGCTGCTGGACATGAGACTAATTAATTAGAGAGAGAGAGAGAGAGAGGAGTGTGTGTGTGTACCTGTGTGCGTCAATTTAACAAAGGTGCAGGTGATCAGAAATCAGCAGAGAGTGAGCGACGTTTGCGCTACTGTACGCCGTATTTTTTCTCTCTGGAAATAAAAACGTCTGGGTTTCTGAGGCTAGGGTCTCCACATCTCCATCCCTGATGATGTCACATGATGTCACGAGACCTGGGCACCGACACACTAACTGACGGGAAATGCTCGATTCCATAGTTAACTGCAACCTTCGGTCGCAAATACCTCTATATATTGTTTGTAGGGCTAATGGTCTATTAGTGACCATAAAACGCTTACTGGCGAGTACCAAGATGGTTGTGCACTTTTTGGCAGGCAGGCAGGGGCCTTAAAACAATATATGAATGACAATGATCAATAGAAAAACTGTAAGAATTTTGACAGATGAAACTGTTGAAAAGCCTATCAACAAAAGCTACAGAAAAGGTTCACACTTTTGGTGTGTGACGTTGTGGTGCAGGAGGTAGACATGCTTGGTGTGTGACGTCACTGTGGTGCAGGAGGTAGACATGCTTGGTGTGTGACGTCACTGTGGTGCAGGAGGTAGACATGCTTGGTGTGTGACGTCACTGTGGTGCAGGAGGTAGACATGCTTGGTGTGTGACGTCACTGTGGTGCAGGAGGTAGACATGCTTGGTGTGTGACGTCACTGTGGTGCAGGAGGTAGACATGCTTGGTGTGTGACGTCACTGTGGTGCAGGAGGTAGACATGCTTGGTGTGTGACGTCACTGTGGTGCAGGAGGTAGACATGCTTGGTGTGTGACGTCACTGTGGTGCAGGAGATAGGCATGCTTGGTGTGTGACGTCACTGTGGTGCAGGAGGTAGACATGCTTGGTGTGTGACGTCACTGTGGTGCAGGAGGTAGACATGCTTGGTGTGTGACGTCACTGTGGTGCAGGAGGTAGACATGCTTGCCATGACATGCACTAGTAAAACCACACTTCACACCCACGTAATGTCTGAAACACATCCGTTTACGACCTTATTTGCGGCGGCAATCAGAACTGCAGCATCACTCCCAATCTTCCGCCGTAGTCTGAAAACCCACCTTTTCAGACTCCATCATGGCCCATAGCACTTACCCTACCCCCTTAGATAGCACTTTTTAGACTTAGATAGCATTTGAAACAGACTTATAGCATGTCATGTAGACAGCACAATAATTGCATTGTATGTAGTCATAGCACGTCATAGTACATATGTATAGCATAGTATAGTATATATGTATAGTTTATAATGTATAGTGTCGTTATATAGATATGTT
Source organism: Electrona antarctica (assembly GCF_951216825.1). Taxonomy (NCBI): domain Eukaryota; kingdom Metazoa; phylum Chordata; class Actinopteri; order Myctophiformes; family Myctophidae; genus Electrona; species Electrona antarctica. The sequence continues at coordinate 2,976,675 of NC_136801.1, read as the reverse complement.
CTAGTTACGTTCTTAGCTTACGCATGTTTCATGATAAATGCATTTTATATATGTGATGTATTCCCATGTTTTTTTGTTCTTGCCTAATGTAAGTCGCTCTGGATTAAGAGCGTCTGCTAAATGCCTAAATTGTAAATTGATGTTGCACGCGCGTGCGTGCGAGAGAGAGAGAGAGAGAGAGTGAGAGAGTTGGAAAAGGGGAAAGAAAGACAGACAGACATTGTCTCTATTACTGTCTATTGACTGAAAGACACAAGGAGAGGTGGTGCTCTGCAAACAGAATGCTATATAAAGTGGCATGTTATTTCCTGTATGCTGCCACGCTCACCACAAATGTATATTCCTTATCTCCAGGCATGGCTGGTCGCTCATAATTGAGCATTATCGTGGCGGTATAGAAACCGATGATAGCCAAACACGGTTAGCCCAGTGGGGGCTCAGCTGTTTAAGGAACTCATCTGTGCTGTGCGGTTTCTGCTGCCGCTGTGTATTAACGGGGCTTTGGAGTGCTCCTGAGCTCGGCGGACTTTTCATCCCCATCAATGTTGTGTAAAGAGAGGGGAGTTTAATCCTATCTGGCCTGCAAATCCTCCTCTGGGGGCCCAGACGCTGTGGAAACATGGCAACCCAACGCACAGGCGCCTGGGCTGGCCCTCTCTGTCTCTTACACGCACGCACGCACGCACGCACGCACGCACGCACGCACACATGCCGCCCTGCTGGATGGCTGCCAACGCCACTGCAGTCACAGGTGAGGACTGTAGTTTACGGCAAACAAAGGAAGGGCTTGTCCACGTCGAGTAAGTAGCACTAACATATATGCTGCACATAGCATGCCGGCCGCGGTATAGAAAATGTTGCCTCTTGTGCAAATCGTATGAGAAAATAACTGAAGAGAACAATTCAATGCCTGGGGAGTTTATGGAGAAAAATCCACCTCAACAACAGAGTTAAGACTATGTGTACACGGCTTTAAAAAGGCACATCTTTTATTTCACACCACATTTATTGTCACCGACGAATGAATCAACAGGCTGGAGGTGAGTGGAGGATGAATCAACAGGCTGGAGGTGAGTGGAGGATGAATCAACAGGCTGGAGGTGAGTGGAGGATGAATCAACAGGCTGGAGGTGAGTGGAGGATGAATCAACAGGCTGGAGGTGAGTGGAGGATGAATCAACAGGCTGGAGGTGAGTGGAGGATGAATCAACAGGCTGGAGGTGAGTGGAGGATGAATCAACAGGCTGGAGGTGAGTGGAGGATGAATCAACAGGCTGGGGGTGAGTGGAGGATGAATCAACAGGCTGGAGGTGAGTGGAGGATGAATCAACAGGCTGGAGGTGAGTGGAGGATGAATCAACAGGCTGGAGGTGAGTGGAGGATGCCTGTCCTCTCTCAACTCTCCTGGTATAATACTGTAGATATAACGGGATTTAACCAGGCTGATTATTATGCAGCGGCCAAGAAAAATCAGACCAAATGAAAACACTGACCCCCTCTCTCTCTCTCCCTCTCCCTCTCCCTCTCCCTCTCTCTCTCTCTCTCTCTCTCTCTCTCTCTCTCTCCCTCTCCCTCTCTCTCTCCCTCTCCCTCTCCCTCTCCCTCTCCCTCTCTCTCCTCTCCCTCCTCTCCCTCTCCCTCTCCCTCTCCCTCTCCCTCTCCCTCTCCCTCTCCCTCTCCCTCTCCCCTCTCCCTCTCCCTCTCCCCCTCCCCCTCCCTCTCCCTCTCCCCTCTCCCTCCCTCTCCCTCCCCCTCTCTCCCTCTCCCTCTCCCTCTCCCTCTCCCCTCTCCCTCCCCTCCCTCCCTCTCCCTCTCCCCCTCCCCTCTCCCTCTCTCTCCCTCTCCCTCTCCCCCTCTCCCTCTCCCCCTCCCTCCCCCTCTCCCCCTCTCCCTCTCCCTCCCTCCCTCTCCCTCTCCCTCTCCCCCTCTCCCTCTCCCTCTCTCCCTCTCCCTCTCCCTCTCCCTCTCCCTCTCCCCCTCTCCCTCTCCCTCTCCCCCTCCCTCCCTCCCTCTCTCCCTCTCCCTCTCCCTCTCCCTCTCCCTCTCTCGTCTCCTGTCGCACGCCATCTGTGAGCCGGGAGAGAACAGTTCTCTAATTGTTGCTTTGCTGCTGCTCCCTGTCCCCTGCTCCCTGCTCCCTCCTCCCTGCTCCCTGTTCCCTGTTCCCTGCTCCCTCCTCCCTGTTCCCTGCTCCCTGTCCTGTTGCCAGCCAGCCTACATTATCCCTAAATGACACACGCCGTGTTATTTTGGGTGATCCGCAAAAACGGCAGCAGTCGGTGGGACTGACTCACAACACACACAAATGATATAGTCTGCCAGGTCTTCGGTATACACAAATCATCCAATAGAAATGAGCAGTCGACTCTGTCCAGTCTATGTACTTCAAAACAAAACGAAACATAGGGGCGACTGTGGCTCAAGAGGTAGAGCAGGTCGTCCAATGATCCATGGGTCGGCGGTTAGAATCCCGGCTTCTCCTGGCTACATGTCGAAGTGTCCTTGGGCAAGACACTGAACCCCAAATTGCTCCCGATGTGCTGGTTGGTACCTTGCATGGCTTCCGCCGCAATCGGTGTATGAATGTGTGTGTGAATGGGTGAATGTAATGCACAATCTATGTAAAGCGCCTTGGATAAAGGCACTATATAAATGCACCATTTACCATTTACCATTATAGCACTTTATGTAGACAGCACTAGAATTGTATTTTATGTAGTCATAGCACTTTATAGTACACATGTATAATATATAATATAGTATAGTATGTATAGTTTACATAGATACTCCACTGTTACGTTCTTAGCTTACGCATGTTTCATGATAACTACTTTTTATATATGTGATGTATGCCATGCTTTTTTGTGATTGCTTAATGTAAGTCGCTCTGGATTAAGAGCGTCTGCTAAATGCATAAATTGTAAATTGTAAGGTTTCAACAAAAGAGCTAGGAAAACTGTGTACACACTATTCCACTCTGTACGGTATCTTACTTACTCTGAGATGTTCCGTTTATGATATTAGTTGTAATATCAGGGGAACTCCCGGTTTAAAAACATTAACAGTAGATCATTTGACTAAAGACCTTTTAAAGGTTACTGGTCATTTGAAACAGGAAGTGTACTTGGAAAAGGGGATTCCTCTGAATAGAGTATCAGATCATTGCTTTACTTACACTCTCTCTCTCTCTCCATTTGACTGACAAATGACCATGGCCCAATATATCACGTTGCTGATGTTGACCTGAATGAAACCCTACACCCGTCTGGATCGCTGCCAACACACGGCTTCAGGTGCAAAGTAAACACACGCCGTGCGGCAGGAGTCGGACCCTGTAGGTCATCGTTGTTGGTCTGGGAGGGAAGTCAGTTGTTGAATGAATGGGGGCAGATCATTCTACCACAATGACTCCCAGAGTATCATTGGCACACATTTTTTTTAGATTAGATTTAATGAAGTTGAAATATTTGCGTGCCACCCGGGAAATGAGGTGGAATATGTGATGGGAACCGTTTTAATCTCATGGCTTATGTGCCTATAACCCCCCCCCCCCCCCCTCCCAACACACACACACACACACAGACAGACAGACAGACAGACAGACAGACAGACACTATTGGTTTTACTAATACATGATAAAGTGTCCACAATTTATATAGATTGCTAGCCTGGCTCCAGCGCTGAATCGCTAGCCACGCCCATTAAGAAAATAATGTTCTGGCGATTCAGGTCTGGAGTCTCTCTGCCTACGACGGCGTCAGTGTCGTTCGAAAATCCGATCGCAGCAGCTGATTGGCCTTCAGCCCCGTCACTCGACAGCGTCGGACAACAAACATGGCCGCCCCTTAGAGTATATATGAAGAGACCGGATTTCTCCTCCTCATCCACTTGCATTAAGTTGCTCAAAAGCGCATGAGGCGATTTCACTCCTCCTTCCGGTTAGGAACAGAGTGCATTCTGGGAAGAATTGGGCCAAATTGTGAACGCGCTGTACGTATGAAACAGCGTTCACGTGTCATCATGAACGTGCGCAATGATAGTCAACGGACCAGAATTGGCCCAGCGCTGCAATACCACATTCGTCCACTATGTCCATTTCGCCTCAGGGTTTCCTCCGGGTGCCGTCTCTATTCATATATACTCTAAGGGCTGCCCCCACTGCGGTGACTCACGACCGTATCAATCTGGCTATTAAACATCTGGTTTTATAAACATCATCATCAACTGACATATTTTACCGCTTTTGTTTACATGCTAGTAGCGCTCGTTGGCTGTGTTTGTTTGGTTAGCAAACGGGTTAGCCATATTAGCCTCATGATTGACAACAACGTCATCTGCTTTCCTACTATTTCCGATTGGTTTGTATTGAACCTATCGCCGAAGACTGCCGCTTTGCCAATGCCCATCCCAGAAACTGCTGCCGTACGTGGGGAGAGGGCTTTCAGTCTGAATAATGAAGTGAAACCAAATGAAAATTCAGACTTGAGTGTCAGGCTAATAGATTTCAGCAATCAGAGCTGTATGCATGCAGTCAGTCACCTAATAGTCATTCATTCCATCACATCTTGGTGAATAATCCATTTTGGGCAGGAACCCCTTTTGGTGTTAGCATCATGTTATGCTTTAGCTATTTTTGAAAAATCGAAGAACGACTGACATAGAAACATAGCTTTTTCAGAAAACTGTCAGGATGTAGAAGACATTTTTTAGAATCTGATCGCAGGTCAAAATGGGTTAACACCAAGATTAGTCGCAAATTGTGTCCATGCTCGAATCGGAATTATTTCAGACCGATTAGCACGCCTCTTTATCCCTGCCGAGGGCTTGTGTATACTCCTATAAGGCAATCTCTGCCTGGCTCTGCTGCGGCGGCGCCCATAAATTGGGAGTAAAGAGGTTGGACAAACACTGTGGGGCTAGTGCGGGAATGAGAGGCCATTTAATCCTTTGTCATTATCTGGCAGGTTCCTCTGCTACAGCAGACATCTGCTGGTGTGTGCGGCGGCTTCAGTGGAACACCGAGAAATACTGTCCTTATAGAAGCCAGACAGAGGGACACACCCAGATCGGATCCATTTAGACTGCCTACTACAGACACTAAATTAGGGTATGAGTGTCATTTTCTGCAGCGGAGCGTGCCGTTCCCTGCGGTGGGAACAGCACGCACCGTGCTGGCATTGTTTACTTAGGTAAAAGTACACAATACCACAATGTAGAACTAGGCTACCTGTGAGCTCGTAGATCAGCTATTTTCACATAGCCAAAGTATATACAGTAGGCTATAGCGTTGAAGTGGTTCATGTATTGTTTTGTAATAATAATAATAATATTCACATTTTTCAAAGTAACTGGCACGTTTTCAAATAGTTGTATTGAGTAAAACATATAATATTTGTCTAAGATGTAGTGAAGTAAAAGTACTAAAGTTACTTTAGTTTACACCACTACCTAGGCCTAACCTAGGCATTGCAAAATGCTGAATCAGTTGACGGTTTTAAGAGACTCCTAAAGACTATTCCGTAAATATTTCTCCCATGTACTTTTGACCTGATTCATTTTATAGCCCTATGTCTTTGTTCTGCCTTGTTTGTTTTTGTTCTGCTCATTTATATTGTCACAACTGTATATGTTCTGTGTGTTCTGCGCTTATATTGTTTTTACTGTGTCAATTGTTCAGCACCTTGTAGCTTTGCTTCGAAAGGTGCTTTATAAATAAAACGTACTTACTTAATTACCACAGTGGTTCCAAAACTTTTTCATGTCAAGGACCCCCAACTTGACACTAATTAGCCCGCGGACCCCCATTTGAAGAGATATGCCTGGGACCCCCATAAGAGAAGATGTTTAAATTTCAAGGACCCCCAGTTTTGACATGCATCAGTCTTAATGGCTATCTCTATCTCTGGGACCCCACTTTATATTGTAAAATCAATGTTAATTTAACTCTTTGAGAGTGTACAAAACGGTCCATTTGGTTCCATGTTGAACACTCTCAGAGTTACAGATCCATAAGGGTCCATTTTGGTTCTAAACTATCATTTAGCTGGGGACCCCCTGGAACTCCCTCAAGGACCCCTGGGGGTCCCCGGACCCCACTTTGGGAACCACTGACCTAGGCCAGGGGTTCTCAACCCGTGGGTCGCGACCCCTCGGGGGGTCGCCAAATTATTTTAGGGGGTCCCCAAATTATTTTCAAAAAAAAAAAAAAAAAAAAGATTTATTTATTTATTTTTATTTTCACGATTTTTCAAAAATAGCAGACCTACAAGCTCATAGCGTGCCACTCGGTGGCGCGCTATGAGCTTGTAGATCTGCTATTTTTCAATAGCTAAATTATAACAATGCTTAAAACACCAAAAGGGGTTCCCGCCCAAAATGGTTTAAGGTTATTGTAGCAGTCAATTTATATTGGGGGTCGGGAGGGGGCGGGGCGGGGGTCCCGAGACGTTGCCAAAGCATTTCCGGGGGTCCCCGGCCAAAAACGTTGAGAACTGTGTCCTCCTGGCTGTGGGTCTGAGCGTACCGTACAGCAGGCCCTGTTCTGTGTCCTCCTCCTGGCTTTAGGGTCTGAGCGTACCCTACAGCAGGCCCTGTTCTGTGTCCTCCTGGCTGAGGGTCTGAGCGTACCTACCCTACAGCAGGCCCTGTTCTGTGTCCTCCTGGCTGTGGGTCTGAGCGTACCTACCCTACAGCAGGCCCTGTTCTGTGTCCTCCTGGCTGAGGGTCTGAGCGTACCCTACAGCAGGCCCTGTTCTGTGTCCTCCTGGCTGAGGGTCTGAGCGTACCCTACAGCAGGCCCTGTTCTGTGTCCTCCTGGCTGAGGGTCTGAGCGTACCCGTACAGCAGGCCCTGTTCTGTGTCCTCCTGGCTGAGGGTCTGAGCGTACCGTAGAGCAGGCCCTGTTCTGTGTCCTCCTGGCTGAGGGTCTGAGCGTACCTTACAGCAGGCCCTGTTCTGTGTCCTCCTGGCTTTAGGGTCTGAGCGTACCCTACAGCAGGCCCTGTTCTGTGTCCTCCTGGCTGAGGGTCTGAGCGTACCCTACAGCAGGCCCTGTTCTGTGTCCTCCTGGCTGAGGGTCTGAGCGTACCGTAGAGCAGGCCCTGTTCTGTGTCCTCCTGGCTGAGGGTCTGAGCGTACCCTACAGCAGGCCCTGTTCTGTGTCCTCCTGGCTTTGGGTCTGAGCGTACCTACCCTACAGCAGGCCCTGTTCTGTGTCCTCCTGGCTTTAGGGTCTGAGCGTACCCTACAGCAGGCCCTGTTCTGTGTCCTCCTGGCTGAGGGTCTGAGCGTACCTTACCCTACAGCAGGCCCGGTTCTGTGTCCTCCTGGCTGTGGGTCTGAGCGTACCCTACAGCAGGCTCTGTTCTGTGTCCTCCTGGCTTTTTATCAGTGGGTTGAGCTAGACCAGGGGTTTTCAACTGATTGTGAACGAGGGACCACCACCCTGACTAAGAATCAACCTGGGGACCACCACCCTGACTAAGAATCAACCTGGGGACCACCACCCTGACTTAGAATCAACCTGGGGACCACCACCCTGACTTAGAATCAACCTGGGGACCACCACCCTGACTTAGAATCAACCTGGGGACCACCACCCTGACTAAGAATCAACCTGGGGACCACCACCCTGACTTAGAATCAACCTGGGGACCACCACCCTGACTAAGAATCAACCTGGGGACCACCACCCTGACTTAGAATCAACCTGGGGACCACCACCCTGACTAAGAATCAACCTGGGGACCACCACCCTGACTAAGAATCAACCTGGGGACCACCACCCTGACTTAGAATCAACCTGGGGACCACCACCCTGACTTAGAATCAACCTGGGGACCACCACCCTGACTTAGAATCAACCTGGGGACCACCACCCTGACTTAGAATCAACCTGGGGACCACCACCCTGACTAAGAATCAACCTGGGGACCACCACCCTGACTTAGAATCAACCTGGGGACCACCACCCTGACTAAGAATCAACCTGGGGACCACCACCCTGACTTAGAATCAACCTGGGGACCACCACCCTGACTAAGAATCAACCTGGGGACCACCACCCTGACTAAGAATCAACCTGGGGACCACCACCCTGACTTAGAATCAACCTGGGGACCACCACCCTGACTTAGAATCAACCTGGGGACCACCACCCTGACTTAGAATCAACCTGGGGACCACCACCCTGACTTAGAATCAACCTGGGGACCACCACCCTGACTTAGAATCAACCTGGGGACCACCACCCTGACTTAGAATCAACCTGGGGACCACCACCCTGACTTAGAATCACCCTGGGGACCACCACCCTGACTTAGAATCAACCTGGGGACCACCACCCTGACTTAGAATCAACCTGGGGACCACCACCCTGACTTAGAATCAACCTGGGGACCACCACCCTGACTTAGAATCACCCTGGGGACCACCACCCTGACTAAGAATCAACCTGGGGACCACCACCCTGACTTAGAATCACCCTGGGGACCACCACCCTGACTTAGAATCAACCTGGGGACCACCACCCTGACTTAGAATCAACCTGGGGACCACCACCCTGACTTAGAATCAACCTGGGGACCACCACCCTGACTTAGAATCAACCTGGGGACCACCACCCTGACTTAGAATCAACCTGGGGACCACCACCCTGACTTAGAATCAACCTGGGGACCACCACCCTGACTAAGAATCAACCTGGGGACCACCACCCTGACTTAGAATCAACCTGGGGACCACCACCCTGACTTAGAATCAACCTGGGGACCACCACCCTGACTTAGAATCAACCTGGGGACCACCACCTTGACTTAGAATCAACCTGGGGACCACCACCCTGACTTAGAATCAACCTGGGGACCACCACCCTGACTTAGAATCAACCTGGGGACCACCACCCTGACTATAGAATCAACCTGGGGACCACCACCCTGACTTAGAATCAACCTGGGGACCACCACCCTGACTTAGAATCAACCTGGGGACCACCACCCTGACTTAGAATCAACCTGGGGACCACCACCCTGACTTAGAATCAACCTGGGGACCACCACCCTGACTTAGAATCAACCTGGGGACCACCACCCTGACTTAGAATCAACCTGGGGACCACCACCCTGACTTAGAATCAACCTGGGGACCACCACCCTGACTTAGAATCAACCTGGGGACCACCACCCTGACTTAGAATCAACCTGGGGACCACCACCCTGACTTAGAATCAACCTGGGGACCACCACCCTGACTTAGAATCAACCTGGGGACCACTGTTGTGTTGGGTGGGGATATATGGGCTAAGATAGTGCTTTTGTAACACTTTATATGCATCCCATGTCCCTGTTTCTCCACCAATAGTCCATTGACTACTAATCATTTTCTAATAATAATGACTCAACCAGACAATCCGGTGCACTTCCCCCTCTTGAGATTCTAACTCCCTTTTTCTGTTGAATTTCTTGACCTCTAACTAGTCGTCTTCAGTAAATGACTGCATGGATGGTAATCATTAGGTCACCAGGTTACTCAGTTCACGTTTTCTCAACTAGTGGAAAGACAATGTAAAAATCAACACATCCTACATTACTGAATGCATGCTCAGGGACCACATGCAATACCTCCATGGACCACCAGTGGTCCACGGACCACCTGTTGAAAACCCCTGGGCTAGACATACAGTCAGAGCCAGCGTTGGGGGGGGGGTTGGGGGGGGGGGGGGGGGGGGGGGGGGGGGGGCTGTGACATGGCTGCTAAGAAAGATGAGTCAGGTTCATAAAGCAGAGACACGATGATGAGTCACGCTTTGAAAACACACCCGACTGTAGAGAACATGCTTTTGTTCAAGTCACCACTATTGTATTTCCTTGTAACGGAGAGATTAAAAATCACACCTGTGTGAAGTAAATGGTGCAACTCTGTGTGGGGGTATGTGTTATTTTGTTTTACTGAGGATTAGGTTAGGAATAAGTTTAAGGTTAGGCATAGTTTTACTGAGGCTAACCTCAGTAAAACGATGCCTAACCTTAAACTTATTCCTAACCTTATGACTCAACCAGACAATCCGGTGCACTTCCCCCTCTTGAGATTCTAACTCTTTCTGTTGAATTTATTGACCTCCAACTAGTCTTCATCAGTAAATGACTGGTAATGACATGGATGGTAATCATTAGGTCACCAGGTTATTCAGTTCACGTTTTCTCAACTAGTGGAAAGAAAAGAAAATCAACAAATCCTACATTACTAAATGCATGCTCAGGGACCACATGCAATACCTCCATGGACCACCAGTGGTCCACGGACCACCTGTTGAAAACCCCTGGGCTAGACGTACAGTCAGAACAAGGTTAGGTTTAGGCATAGTTTATAGAGGTGGCGATTGTTCCAAACGTGTTTTGGGGTGAGTAAGTAAGTAGCCTTGCCGAGCCATGAGGCCCATAGGCCCCATAGGCCCCTATCTCCTGTTTCTGTAGCGTGAGGCAGCTTGATGTACAAGTACACCCCCTGGACATGACGCCAGTATGTCGCAGGGACTTACCCCCAATCCAACCCTTGATGCTGAGTGCCAAGCAGGGAGGCATTGGGTCCCGTCTTTGGTATGACCCAGCTGCGGGGATTGAACCCCAGCCTCCCAGTCCCAGGGTGCAGTGACGTAGAGTCTGTGGGGGCCAGGGGGCCGTGGCCCCCATGAGGAATTGGACCTGAATATATATTCGCCTCGGTTCGTCCCGTTTGTACCGCACCAGGTCACGCCGCGCCCGTTCGCGCAATTCTCGTCTCGCGCCGCTCTAACCATCCAAGTCTGGCACCTTAACACCTCTTTTTTTCCTCGCTGTCCGGGGCGGGGGGTGGTGGGGGGTGGACCGCGTTGCCTGTCCTGCTCTACACATGCAGATCAGGCACTGTCCGGGGCAGGGGGTGGTGGGGGGTGGACCACGTTGCCTGTCCTGCTGTACACATGCAGATCAGGCATTGAAATGCTAATCTGGGTGCTTGTTTTCACCTGCCTGCAGGTATAAGTAAGGGTATGCATGCATACAGTACTGTAGCCCAGGGGTTCTCAACCCGTGGGTCGCGACCCCTCGGGGGGTCGCCTAATTATTTTAGGGGGTCCCCAAATTATTTTCAAAAAAATATATATATATTTATTTTTACTTTTTTTTCAAAAATAGCAGACCTACAAGCTCGTAGCGCGCCACTCAGTGGCGCGCTATGAGCTTGTAGATCTGCTATTTTTCAATAGCTAAATTATAACAATGCTTAAAACACCAAAAGGGGTTCCCGCCCAAAATGGTTTAAGGGGCGGGGCGGGGGTCCCGAGACGTTGCCAAAGCATTTCCGGGGGTCCCCGGCCAAAAACGTTGAGAACCCCTGCTGTAGCCTACTCTGCTTAGGCTACTTGTTTACAATGAAACCAGCAAGAACACCCTGGCTGGCAACAGCGATGCCAGCCTGCTGTTGAAACCTTCCGCCGTCCCAGCGACAAAACACAGAACCAGGCGGACAGGACTAGTGCAATCATGGCATTTAAACATGCTCTTCTGTTTATAATCTAAACAGTACTGTGACACGTTTAAAAAGTGTTACAAATAAGTATTTAGAACCTAAACGTGTCTCTGCCAGGGCGGACACTCAACCACAAGGCCTGCACTGATCTGGTGCTTTCTTGTATTCAAGAAATATGATACGGATGCATAACTAAAACCAATTTCTTTGAAGCCAACACATATATTTGAGAACAACACGGGACCTGACAGTCAAGGGGGAGGGAAAATAACTGGGGAATCTCATCTTGCTTGTTTTTTTTTAAAAACACTTAACCACAACATCTTTAATTTCACCTATAATGCCATCATGACCAAAACGGGGGCGCGAGGGGGGGAGGTTGAAGTGGTTAATCCATTCTGTACGGTAACCCTTTTGGTGTTTTAACTAAGCATTATGTTATAATTTAGCTATTGAAAAATAGCAGATCTACAAGCTCATAGCGCGCCACCGAGTGGCGCGCTACGAGCTTGTAGGTCTGCTATTTTTGAAAAATCTGTCAAAATGCGGCACAAATCATTGAATATATATTCTTTCAGAGTTTCAGTTTTTAACTCAAATCTTTGCTTCTAGGCGGTCCCTAGAACATGTTTTCAGATGGGGGTCGGCGGCCAATTACATATACTTTTTGGGTCCTAGACATGAAATATTGAGAACCACTGATATAGAAACATGAGGTTTTTCATATTTCTTTTTTTTCGACGTCAGGCCTACATGGGTTAATAATCATTGGAAAGGCAATGTGGCAGACAGAGGGAAAACAGATCCAGAGGAGAGAATACTAATCTAGTGGCCTATAATCCCCTCGGCATCTGTCACTCTGAGGCACTAATCAGAGCAATGGGAAAACATGTTGTTCTGTTGTTCTTATCTGTTGGACACACCACCGTTGTGGAATTGTAAAGATTTTTGTCCGTGATGTATCGTGTAACTCTGTTTGTCCGACCTAGAGGAGCAACAATAGGAAACGCACTCTAGTATTCCCCCCGTCCTTAAATGCCTATAATATAACCCATCTTTACTCCTTTCAGGTGGATTTTAGTAGATTAGGCTTGCCTGAGAGAATAAAGCCATTAGGACCACACATAGAATTAAGAGTATGTTTATAAATGGATTTACAAACTGTCTGTAATTAGATTATATAAAAAGGGGTTTAGGGACCCACTTATTTTGAGTTCTTTATGGTCCTTCGGTGGCTTAATTTAACCCATTTTGGACTGAGGTCGATTAAAAAAAAGGTTTCTAAATCCTATTTTTGTTTCTGAAAAACCTATGTTTCTATGTCGGTGGTGCTCAACCTTTTTCATGTCAAGGACCCCCATAATTATCTCTATTGGGCCACGGACCCCCCATCTCAAAATATGTAGTTCCAGGGACCCCCCCCCCCCCCCCCCCCCCCCCAGAAGCCAATATTTTAGTTCAAAATGTTCGCTCTGAAATATATATTCAATGATTTGCGTCACATTTTAATGATTTTTCAAAAATAGCAATAGTGGAACGTGCATAGTATATACATACAGTGTGTGTGTGTGTGTGTGTGTGTGTGTGTGTGTGTGTGTGTGTGGTGGAACGTGCAGAGCTAACCATGACACATGTTTACGCATGGCGGCATCCACATTGTTGACTCATCACAATCAATCAACACCTCCTGCGGTCGCTTTGAAATCCGCCGCCTATGAACAACATCGCCCCCTAGAAGACTCAAGTGTCGACTCACAGAACCACTACAATCCAACCGGATAAATGTTTGCTTTTGCACGTTTTTTTTTTTTTTTTTTTTGTATTTATTTCTTGGCCATATCAGGATGTCATTACCTGGTTGGTGTAGATCACCTGGTTGGCATAGACCCCCCCCCCCCACTCCCCCCCTCCCCCACCTCCCCCCCTGCCCCCCCTCCCCCAACCCCCCGTCACCCCCTATGCAACAATTTACAATTACAATTTAGGCATTTAGCAGACGCTCTTAATCCAGAGCGATTTACATTAGGCAGGAACAAAAGCATGGGAATACATCACATATATAAAATGCATTTATCAAGAAACATGCGTAAGCTAAGAAAGTAACTAGAACATATCTATATAATGACACTATACATATTAACTATACATATATACTATACATATGTAGGCTACTATGATGTGCTATGACTATATACAATGCAATTATTGTGCTGTCTACATGACATGCTATAAGTCTGTTTCAAATGCTATCTAAGTCTAAAAAGTGCTATCTAAGGGGGTAGGATAAGTGCTATGGGCCATGATGGAGTCTGAAAAGGTGGGTCTTCAGATGTGCACCTAATCTGGCAGAACAAAACACTATCACACACTTTACCATCAACAGCTAGTCATTGATGTCTGATATCATGGCTGATGGATTCATGGCCGATTGCCAGTCCGTATGGATCCATTGTGTGTGTATTTGGGGGGGGGGGGGATAGGGTTACTAGGGCATTGTTCAAAATGATGAATGGCACCTGAAGGTGTGAGTGAGCTTGGCTATACTGACGGGCTTTCTCGGGCAGTTTTTAATCATCGTCACACACGCAAGCTGTCACTCCCCCTGTCCCTCAGCCCCATTAGCTTGAAGAGCACCGCTGTGCCACTATTAGCTGCCAATCCCTGAGCAGGGGGCTCTTCCACCCCTGGTCAGGGGGCTCTTCCACCCCTGAGCAGGGGGCTCTTCCACCCCTGTTCAGGGGGCTCTTCCACCCCTGAGCAGGGGGCTCTTCCACCGTGATGGGTCTGCATCAGGAGAAACAGGCCTTAAGTGGTGGTCAAATGTCTTTGGGTGCGTTTGATTTGTGTATCCTGAGGTTTGTGTGTTGTGACTCGTGACACCACATGGCGGGTGGGGGGGTGGGGGGGGATGATTAAAGTGTCCACAGCACCCTTTAAATCTCACATGTGTCATGACATGGGACCCACTCTTTTAATCTCTCCACAAAACAGACATTCCCGTCCAACTTAAAGCCCTCCCTGACAAACAAACAAAGAGCATGTTTACACAGGCTGAAGAAGGAGACGTGGAGTAGCGGCCCTGCTGAGCTCTGATTGAATCTTCTTTTGTTGTGTGTTCTTATCTAATCTTCGTATAATTATGCCACGCGTCGTCAGGGCTACTTTACACTGTCGACAGTGTCGAGTGACTGTGTTGCGTTAGCCCCCGCTCTGTGCATAAGAGCATCTTAGGCTGAATGCCTACATTATGAATTGTAAATTGTAATGTTAATAACCTAGATGTTTTACTGCTACAGGTGTAAAATTATGGTACTCTATCATGAGTATTAAGGGATGAAGCGGAAGTGGAGACTTCCGTTTCATCTGTACAGTCGTGCAAGTTTATCCTAGAAATCACCTAAGCATGTATAGCTTGTTGCTTAGCGGGGAAAAAAATAAAGAAAATAAAATGTAAAGATATTTTTTAATATATTTTCGTGAACGGAAATGGCAGCTTCTTTAGAAAATAGAGGAATGGAAGTGCTGCAGGGATCTGTTAGTGGCTCTTAGATGGGTGCTCTTTGGTGATACAGGTAACCATATAGATCTGTTAGTGGCTCTTAGATGGGTGCTCTTTGGTGATACAGGTAACCATATAGATCTGTTAGTGGCTCTTAGATGGGTGCTCTTTGGTGATACAGGTAACCATATAGATCTGTTAGTGGCTCTTAGATGGGTGCTCTTTGGTGATACAGGTAACCATATAGATCTGTTAGTGGCTCTTAGACGGGTGCTCTTTGGTGATACAGGTAACCATATAGATCTGTTAGTGGCTCTTAGATGGGTGCTCTTTGGTGATACAGGTAACCATATAGATCTGTTAGTGGCTCTTAGATGGGTGCTCTTTGGTGATACAGGTAGAACCATATAGATCTGTTAGTGGCTCTTAGATGGGTGCTCTTTGGTGATACAGGTAGAACCATATAGCTCTGTTAGTGGCTCTTAGATGGGTGCTCTTTGGTGATACAGGTAACCATATAGATCTGTTAGTGGCTCATAGATGGGTGCTCTTTGGTGATACAGGTAACCATATAGATCTGTTAGTGGCTCTTAGATGGGTGCTCTTTGGTGATACAGGTAACCATATAGATCTGTTAGTGGCTCTTAGATGGGTGCTCTTTGGTGATACAGGTAACCATATAGATCTGTTAGTGGCTCTTAGATGGGTGCTCTTTGGTGATACAGGTAAGACAATATAGACAAAAGGTATCCTTCCTCCAAGTAGTACTGCTTGTCAGGGTGTAAATTGCAGACTTGAAAAGAAAAGAGTCCAAGGCACTCCGTCTTTGGTGAAAGACGGGGTCTATCTGATCAGATAACAGACCCTGGTGAAGACCTGTTGGTCGAAACGCGTAGGTCCTGTTATTTATTTGCCTTGCTCATCATAAAATAAACTATTTAATCTTTCACCAAAGACGGAGTGCCTTGGACTCTTTTCTTTTCAAGTCTGCAATTTACACCCTGACAAGCAGTACTACTTGGAGGAAGGATACCTTTTATCAATATGGTAGCTTCCTTACTCAGAGTTGGGGAGGTGTAGTTCCAGTTGTCTATATGGCAGCTTCCTTACTCAGTGTTGGGGAGGTGTAGTTCCAGACTCTATATAGCATTTAGGAGATTGTGGACTAGTTGTCTGGCTACACGAGACTACCCACAGTGCAACATACGTGCACGCTGTCATAATTTTAAAGGAGAATTCCATGCTAGAAGGCTTTCTTACCTTTCTTACCTTTCTTTGTAGTTGTTACGTCCCCATCAAAGAGGTCCAGGTGTTTTTTTTTGTGCAAAACCTCCTTATTGGCTATTTCCCCTACCATAAGCCCTCAAGGAATTGCATTGAATTGAATGGGAATTGAATGGGGCTATGGGGTGTTGTGCTAATTCGCTTATTTCCATCGAAATAAGTAGTAAAGTGTGCCGCTTGGGATATTATTTACATTATGAAGAGAGGATATATACAAAAAATAATAAGTTTGAGCGATGGAAATAAGCAAATTAGCACAACACCCAATAGCCCCATTCAATTAAATGCAATTCAATTCAATTCATTGAGGGCTTATATTAGGGGAAATAGCCAATAAGGAGCTTTTGCACAAAATAACACCTGGACCTCTTTGGTGGGGACGTAACAACTACAAATAAAGGTAAGAAAGCCTTCTAGCATGGAATTCTCCTTTAACCCATTAAAACCGGGAAAGTAACCTGTGTCGTTTTAGATTTCAGCTTTGGCTATTATTAACTGTAGGAGAAAACCTTCGCACACCTAGAAAACAGGCGTATGCACAGGTGTGTGTAGGTCAGTGGACATCAATGAAAGCAATAGAATACAATACTTTGGCTATTTAAAAAAATTGCAGATCTATAGATGCGAGCTGCTTGTACATCTGCTATTTTTGAACAATTTTGTCCCTGGCCCAAAACATTTTCAGATGGGGGTCCACGGCCAAATATACACATCAATTTGGGGGTCCCAACTTATTCTATTGGGTGGTTTTGTCTGCCTGCTCTTCTATTGAGACATTTAGATCAGGGTCAAAGGTCATGAGCTGATGGTCAATATTCCATGTATTGAACAAATTGACAAATGTCAGCACTTAAAGGACCACTTCATCACTTTTCAACCTACCTTCATATAATTGGTCCTCACTTAATGATCATGATAACATGCACACAAAAAAATGTACTCAGTCTGTGTCTCATAGGAGGGCTGTGGGCAGTTCAGAAACCAGTCTGTGTCTCATAGGAGGGCTGTGGGCAGTTCAGAAACCAGTCTGTGTCTCATAGGAGGGCTGTGGGCAGTTCAGAAACCAGTCTGTGTCTCATAGGAGGGCTGTGGGCAGTTCAGAAACCAGTCTGTGTCTCATAGGAGGGCTGTGGGCAGTTCAGAAACCAGTCTGTGTCTCATAGGAGGGCTGTGGGCAGTTCAGAAACCAGTCTGTGTCGGAGGGCTGTGGGCAGTTCAGAAACCAGTCTGTGTCTAGGGTTGTGGGCAGTTCAGAAACCAGTCTGTGTCTCATAGGAGGGCTGTGGGCAGTTCAGAAACCAGTCTGTGTCTTATAGGAGGGCTGTGGGCAGTTCAGAAACCAGTCTGTGTCTCATAGGAGGGCTGTGGGCAGTTCAGAAACCAATCTGTGTCTCATAGGAGGGCTGTGGGCAGTTCAGAAACCAGTCTGTGTCTCATAGGAGGGCTGTGGGCAGTTCAGAAACCCGTCCACCAGTGACATCATCGATGGGGAATCCAAGCTAATAGAAACTGCAGGCTTTCTAGTCCAGAAAAGTTGCAATGCGAAAATGGAAGCCATCGTTCTCACGATAATACAAATCTAAATATATGTATTTTTTTAATCTTGTTTAAAACCAAAATCTGTCTTAAACGATGATGTCAGTGGTGGACGGGTTTCTGAAGTGCCCACAGTCCTCCTATGAGACACAGACTGAGTAGAACAAAATTGTGGTATTTTATTTTTTTATCAAGAACATTAGTGAGGACTAATTATATGAAGATAAGTTGAAAAGTGGTGAAGTGGTTATTTAAGCAGGAAACACTGTAGGTTCAAATGTGTGCTGACTTCGATACATAACCACTTAACTACAAATGTTTTCAAAATTATTTCAAAATGGGCAAATATTTATTTATTTTCCCACACCTACATTTTCCTAAAATCGGGATGCCTGGTTTGACGTCGTTAATAGCCAAGGTCGGTGACAACGCAATTGGGCACAGCCATAAAAAACAATGTACACACGTTATAAGTTTATAAGTTCTAACTATATCCACTCAACACTGAGCAATGGTCGACAGACGAGGATAAGAGCAGGTTGTCTGAGGTCAGGGTCTCTTCGGTTCGGTCTAACCCTGAAAAGATAGCACACTCCTTTTACTTTTACACGACACAACAAGGTGGCAAAACAATCTGTCTGCACGTGCAACAACTCTTCCACACACACACACAGCACACACGCACACACAGCACACACGCACAAGCAAACGCGCACAAGCATTTCGGACGGTATGCACAAGTGACATAGCTCTCCACTAATGGGTTCTTGTGCTCTGCGCGTGACATGCGAGACAAGTCCCTCTCCATTTCGCCCCCCCCTTGACCTTCCCTCCTGGTACACAAATATTGCTCATTACACGGGGGTTTATGTGCTGGATATAGTCATTGACCCTCCGTCTGCCTCTCTCTGGCACCGGCCTTTCCCTCTCTCTCTCTCTCTGTCTGTCTCTGTTCCTCACATCCTCCTCCCTGTCCACCGGCCTTTCCCCTCTCTCTCTCTGTCTGTCTCTGTTCCTCCTCTGTTCCTCCTTTCCCTCTCTCTCTCTCTCTCTGTCTGTCTCTGTTCCTCCTCTGTTCCTCCTTTCCCTCTCTCTCTCTCTCTCTGTCTGTCTCTGTTCCTCCTCTGTTCCTCCTTTCCCTCTCTCTCTCTCTCTCTCTCTCTCTCTCTCTCTCTCTCTCTCTCTCTCTCTCTCTCTCTCTCTCTCTCTGTCTGTCTCTGTTCCTCCTCTGTTCCTCCTTTCCTCTCTCTCTCTCTCTCTCTGTCTGTCTCTGTTCCTCCTCTGTTCCTCCTTTCCCTCTCTCTCTCTGTCTGTCTCTGTTCCTCCTCTGTTCCTCCTTTCCCTCTCTCTCTCTCTCTCTCTCTCTCTCTCTCTCTCTCTCTCTCTCTCTCTCTCTCTCTCTCTCTCTCTCTCTCTCTCTCTCTCTCTCTCTCTCTCTCTCTCTCTCTCTCTCTCTCTCTCTCTCTCTCTCTCTCTCTCTCTCTCTCTCTCTCTCTCTGTCTCTGTTCCTCACATCCTCCCCTGTCCATGACTACGTACTGACGGGCCAGTAAATTATAGTGGCTAGGGGTGGGATTAGGTATGGAGAAGGGTGGGGGGGGATCTGAGAGGCAGGCTTGAGGAGGAGGAGTACATGCACAAATGCACGCACGCACGCACACACACACACACACACACACACATGCACAGAGATGATTGTCTCTTCGTATGCCAGACAATTCCTCATTTTACTGCTCATTCGCCTGCTCTTCTTACACCTGCAGATTGCACCATAAATCAATCCACTTTTATTATTTTTTTTGCTCTTTGCTTCTTCCTTTTTTTAAATCCTTTTTTACAAACCTCTCCCACTCATTCACTGCCTTCATGTGATGGTGTGTTTCAACGCTTCAGAGTAGCATGCAAAGGCAGCGAGGATAACCACAAAGCTAAGATACACTAATTTATACTTTGTCGAAACGGCCGCACGGCGACACTTTTAGTTAACCCATTTTGTGCGGGAACCCCTTTTGGTGTTTTAAAGCATTATGTTATGCTTTAGCTATTGAAAAATAGCAGATCTACAAGCTCATAGCGCGCCACCGAGTGCCGCACTATGAGCTTGTAGGTCTGCTATTTTTGAAAAGTCGTGAAAATGTGGCACAAATCTTTGAATATATATTTCAGAGCGAACATTTTTAACAAAAATGTTGGCTTCTGGTGGGTCCCTGGAACTACATATTTTGAGATGGGGGTCCGTGGCCCAATAGAGATAATTCTGGGGGTCCTTGACATGAAAAAGGTTGAGCACCACTGAAATAGAAATATGGGTTTTTAAGAAAAAATGTAGGGATTTAGAAGACTTTTTTTTAATCGACCTCAATCCATATGGGTTAAGAGTGCATCATTTTGCCGTCATTTGACAGTGTGAATTAGCACCTTTAACATGATTTATGCTTTGGGGGGTAACAGAGTCTTGTGCAACGGTGTCACTTGACAAGAATAACACATTTTCCCTTTTTTTCTGTTATTTCAGTTGAACAGTTGTCACAGTGTGAGCCCTTGTGGTCGAAGCGTAAACCATTTTTAAAGTGTGAGGCGTTACCCGGTACACTCAAGGTGTCTTCTGTAATTATCACCGGTTTGGACCACAGTGTGTGTGTGTGTGTGTTTTGTCTTTGTGGAAGAGGAGCCTGTTGTCTTAATATAGGGGGATGACCTCAGCCGTGTCCTCCCCCAGGCTCCTACTATAGATGGTCTGTGCACACACAGCACATGGACTCACACTCCAAGGCAGCAGCTAGCAGCTGATGGAAACAGGAATGTTGTGCAGATTTCTACACCAAATGACCTGGAAAACATTGCCCGGCTGCATCGCTCACAGTCATTGCCTGTGTGTGTGTGTGTGTGTGTGCAGTATCTCAGCTGCAGCTTCTTATCTGAAAAAAGACCTGATATCTATTCTTAAATGCTATTGTGTGCGTCATGTGTTTCATGGCTTTTTTTGTATTTGATAACCACTTAAAACTTGGAAAGCATCTGTGATATTTTTAGATTTTAGCGTTGGCTATTCAATAAAAAAAAGCCAGTCTCTTGCACACCTACAAAGGCATAGGAGAAGAGCTCAGAAGACCAAACCAAATGAGGGCCCAACCCACTGAAAAAGAAGAAAAACTTAAAATGCAGACTTGTTTTGAATGTACAAGCTCACTTCGCTCCTCGCTAGGAGCTTGTACATGTGATAGCTCACTTGGCTCCTCGCTAGGAGCTTGTACATATACTATATGATGATAGCTCACTTGGCTCCTCGCTAGGAGCTTGTAGGCCTACATATACTATATGATGATAGCTCACTTGGCTCCTCGCTAGGAGCTTGTACATATACTATATGATGATAGCTCACTTGGCTCCTCGCTAGGAGCTTGTAATGTACATATACTATTTTTGAACATTTTTGAGCAGATCTTGAAAGTGTGAGAACTACTGATTTATTATTAGAAGGCATTTCTAGAATCGGCCTCCCATTTTGGGCGGGAACCCCTTTTGGTGTTAGCATTATGTTATGCTTTAGCTATTGAAAAATAGCAGGCGCTATGAGCTTGTAGGTCTGCTATTTTTGAAAAATCGAATAACGACTGACATAGCTTTTTCAGGATGTGTCAGGATGTAGAAGACATTTTTAGAATCTGATCTCAGGTCAAAATGGGTTAATAAACAAAACAAAACCCTAAAGGTTTGTTTAATTATGGTAGTTGCATGCTGGGTCGTCTACTGATTTTGTGATATAATGGGCACTTTTGTCAGACATTGGTGAAATACCAAAGCCGCCGTGTTGTATAGGAACAAATGTGCTCTAGGAGTCCATGCTATGAGTCTATGAGTCTATGAGTCTATGAGTCTATGAGTCTATGAGTCCATGCTAAACCCATTCAGAGCTGCTCTCTTGGTGAGACTCCAAACTATTTGGCATTCCTTTCTGAGTTCTCTCCCTAAGCCCTGCCAAAACATTTTAGAAAGAATTGCATGTACTTGTGTGAATACGCTCAGGAATTCATCTCCCCTTTCTCTCTCTCTCTCTCTCTCTTTTTCTCTCTCTCTCGCTCTTTCTTTCTCTCTCTCTTAGCATTAATTTAGCCCACACACACGTGTGTGTGTGTGTGTGTGTGTGTGTGTGTGTGTGTGTGTGTGTGTGTGTGTGTGTGTGCGTGCGCGTGCGTGCACGTTTTTAATATGTTAAATTAATGCTCAAGAGTGTGTGTGTGTGTGTGTGTGTGTGTGCAGTGGAGTCAGCGTGTGGGGTCTTTGTGTCCAGGAGAGAGAGACCTGCTCCAGTGATTAATGGGGTTCCTGTGTTGGGCTCTGCAAGGCACCGTACACACAGGCTGGCCCAGACCACGAGCCCCGCCAGCCTTGTCCTTCACACGGTGGGAGGGGGCTGTTGGGGCGGGGGGAGATTTTCCATCGCTCCGTCCTCTATTCTCTCCCTTTCCCGCGCTCTCTCTCTCTCTCTCTCTCTCTCTCTCTCTCTCTCTCTCTCTCTCTCTCTCTCTCTCCTTTCTTCTGCCCACCCATTCTTATTTTCCCTCCTTTTTTGACCCTCCAAAACACACACACTTTTTCCTTTCCACTGCTCTCCCGCTAACCTGTCTTACAGCTCCCTCCTCTCCAATCACAACACATGTTGAAACTGCAGATACACCCCCCCCCCCCCCACACACACACACACACACACACACACACACACACACACACACACACACACACACACACACACACACACAATTCAATTAAATTCAAAGGGCTTTATTGGCATGAGAAAACATACGTTTACATTGCCAAAGCTGAAAGCACAATACAACAATACAGCAATACAATCAAAACAAACGTTATGTACATTTGAAAGTCAGAATCTTCAATAGATCAATTTCTATGTACCAAGATCACTGGATGCAGGTATAGTACACACACACACACACACACACACACACACACACACACACACACACACACACACACACACACACACACACCTCTTGTAATGTTTGACAATGGCATAAAAAAAGAGAGAATGAGAACACCAGAGATGTATTTTTAGCGTTGGGGACGACTGGACCCAACCCAACCCACCCCCCCCCCACCCCAGTGGCTCGGGGTACCCTATTCTCCCCTATTCTCTAGTGTTAAACAAGCCTTTTAATTGGGCTGTAACCTGCGGCCCACCCTCAATGGGGCCTTTGTGGGAGTATATGTGTGGACAGTAGTCCCTCGGCAAACACCGCTACTTGTCCCTTTCTCCTATTCTGAGACTGAAACCGGAGTTGCCAGATTGCGAGACAAACAAGCAACTATAGGTCTGTGAAAAGAAGCCCAAACGAAGTTTGTGGCCACCTGCCACAAAGGCCTTTAAACCTATAGGCTTTTTGAAAATATCCAATCTACAAGCCCACACCGCGTAGCGATGGGGGTGCGTTGTGAACTTGTAGATCTGCTATTTTTGAAACATTTTAACAACACACATCTTGTATGGGGGTGACTCCCTGCCTGGCATGAACATCTTTTCCAATGGGGGTCTGCAGACAAATGGGCAGATTCATTTGGAGGTCCTTGACATGAAAAATGTTTTGAGAACCACTGGTTTAAACTGTTTTAAACAACATTACACAGCAAGTTCAAAATAAGTAACTGCACTTTAGAAACAAGCCACCCGCAACTACCAATATGTACAAGCGACATTACAGGAAAACAAGCCCAAACTTATAATAAGCAGACATGGCAACACTGCCAGCAGGGCTGGAGGTAGACACTGTTGGTTCTGTGCATTCCAGCATCGTGCGTGCGTGCGTGCGACCGAGTGGCGCGCTATGAGCTTGTAGATCTGCTATTTTTCAATAGCTAAATAATGCTTAGTTAAAACACCAAAACAGGTTTCCGTCCTGGGCCGTCCAGAATGGGTTAAGGACTACAAATCATTGTGTGTAATGTGTATTCCTGTACTGTTGGCACCGAGTGACCTAGCTTGGTGCCGCCATGGTACAGAGAAATACTGTACAAGTTGCAATGTGGCACAGCTCTGTTTACACATTTCTTTATTCTGTTACAGTTTAATTGTACATGCGGTACATTGTTTTGTTTTGATTGTTTTGTTCCACTTTTGCTTTGGCAAAATATGAAACGCATGTTTCCTTTTTGGCATCTGCCAATTAAGGTGACTTGATTGATTGACATAAAACAGGGCCTGTGTTGCTGTACACAAACGTCAATTGGTAGCATTATAAATTAAATACCAAAAAGCCTATACCTATTCCATATCTTCCCCTCTATTTCCCAGTGCATTTGTCTTATACTGTATGTAACACCAGTGCTGCTATTCCAACCCGGCCTCAGGTACATTTTTCTAAATGTACTGTTTATTTCAGTGGGTAGATCTTGTTGAGCTGCTAATTTTGAAAGTAGCTCTCAAGTCAAAACGTCTGGGCAGCCCTGGTCTACATACTGAGATCAGCACCCCTGGTCTACATACTGAGATCAGCACCCCTGGTCTACATACTGAGATCAGCACCCCTGGTCTACATACTGAGATCAGCACCCCTGGTCTACATACTGAGATCAGCACCCCACCCCTGGTCTACATACTGAGATCAGCACCCCACAGTCTGGGCACCCCTGGTCTACATACTGAGATCAGCACCCCACCCCTGGTCTACATACTGAGATCAGCACCCCTGGTCTACATACTGAGATCAGCACCCCTGGTCTACATACTGAGATCAGCACCCCTGGTCTACATACTGAGATCAGCACCCCTGGTCTACATACTGAGATCAGCACCCCTGGTCTACATACTGAGATCAGCACCCCTGGTCTACATACTGAGATCAGCACCCCTGGTCTACATACTGAGATCAGCACCCCACAGATAGTGGGGTCTGGGCCCCCCTGGTCTACATACTGAGATCAGCACCCCACAGATAGTGGGGTCTGGGCCCCCCTGGTCTACATACTGAGATCAGCACCCCTGGTCTACATACTGAGATCAGCACCCCACAGATAGTGGGGTCTGGGCCCCCCTGGTCTACATACTGAGATCAGCACCCCTGGTCTACATACTGAGATCAGCACCCCTGGTCTACATACTGAGATCAGCACCCCTGGTCTACATACTGAGATCAGCACCCCACAGATAGTGCAGGAGGATACGGATGATTGATAGTCTTTATGGTGGCTGTATTCCACTGGATGTCCTTTTCCTGTCACAACAGCTCACAAATCTGGCTGCTGTGTTTGCACATTGCTGTAGTATTATATACCCAGCTACAGTATACCCAGGTATGGAGAGAGATAGATAGATAGATAGATAGATAGATAGATAGATACAGACAGACAGACAGACAGACAGACAGACAGACAGACAGACAGACAGACAGACAGACAGACACAGTAGATAGATCGATCGATCTTGTGTCACATTGGGTATAATGGTAGCCTATAGAGATACAAATGTGTATATCCCCTACAAACGATGTATTATTAATTGAATACTTTATTAACAGTTTGCAAATAGTGCAGTGGTATACGATTATACAACGATGACAAAAGGATAACACAAAGATCCCTAAGGGCTCGTTTCAATTGTGGTCCACACAACGTATTCAATTAATCAATAATTGCCCAAAGGGGCCCCCCGGACCCTGGTTTGAAAACCCACTGCTCTAAGGGAGTGTAAGTCAGCCTCGTGTTAATAGACTTTGAATGACAGGGTGGGAGTCCTTCTTTTTTTTAACCACTTTCCTCAACAGCATGCCCTGACATGATGTCTTTCGTTGGCACTTAAACAACCACAGATTAATTTAGTTAACCCAGTGCAGCCTGAGGCTAGGTTTCATTAGCCTGGGCCTCGCTCCCAGGGTCTCTAATTGGGGCCTCGCTGTTGTTGGAGTTGGCACCTGCGTTTGGTTCTTTGCTTGTCACTGTAGCCGTGGTAACAGCGGCGTGCTGGGAGGGAGACACACCGGTTCTCTGAGCCTTGGGTGACACAGAGAACTACTCCTTCCCCTACCGTCCTCCCCCGTTACCAGCACCATATTGTATTCCTCCACCCCCAACCACCCCCAACCCCCCCTAACCCTCTCAGGCTGATTAGATTGACACCCATGCAGATTTTGTTTGAGGCCAATCAATGTCTGCAGGGCTCAAAAGATCAAGAGTCCTTTTTAACCAGCTCATGGTTGCACCCTCGGGTCAGAGCACCCTAAAGCCTAGTCCCTACCCTAGTGGGTGATATCAATCCTGTCATCTCTCTGGTGTTTAACCTCCCCCTAGCCAGCCGGGGCGCCTGATGGAGGGGAAAGGAACTGGTCGGAATAGCGTGTTACGCTACCTTTGCACTTTTACTCAATTACATCTTTAATTCTGGACTTTTGCGTGTAGCAGAGTATTGCTAAATTGCACTATTGATACTTTTATTTAAGTAAAAAAAAAAATCTGTATTTTTACCACCACAGTATAATGGATGTGGATTGAACAGCCTGTGTGTGTGTGTGTGTGTGTGTGTGTGTGTGTGTGTGTGTGTGTGTGTGTGTGTGTGTGTGTGTGTGTGTGTGTGTGTGTGTGTGTGTGTGTGTGTGTGTGTGTGTGTGTGTGTGTGCGCGTGTGTGCGTGTGTGCGTGCGTGCGTGCGTGCGTGCGTGCGTGTCAGAGAGCAGCAGAGAGAGATTCCTGTTCTTCAGAATCCACTGCCTTTTCTGGAAAGCACGTGTGTTGCATTTGAAAAAAAAAACCCCATCTCAACGAGGAAGTGCTGCAGTCATAAGGAAATATGGCAATGATAGACCATCACGATTGTTGGCTGCCACTCGATGCGGGCTAACCCATTCTGGGTGGGAACCCAGAATGGTGTTAGCATTATGTTATGCTTTAGCTATTGAAAAATAGCAGATCTACAAGCTCATAGCGCGCCACCGAGTGGCGCGCTACGAGCTTGTAGGTCTGCTATTTTTGAAAAATCGAAGAACGACTGACATAGAAACATAGCTTTTTCAGAAAACTGTCAGGATGTAGAAGACATTTTTAGAATCTGATCTCAGGTCAAAATAGGCTAATGTCTCCGGCGTGCGCGGCTTTCAGCTGCCTTTTCAGCCTTTATGTAGCCGTAAAGCGCACTTTGTGACATATTGATTTCCGTGCAATGCAACGGCGCTGTCAGGAGCTGTAAATCCCATTAGATATGCATCCCCAGTCCCCACCACCACCACCGCCACCACCACCACCACCACCGCAGCTGCATTCTCTAACCTGTGTGCTCCAGCCGTGGTGCCGTGTGTGACTGTGGAAAGTAACTCAGTACATTTTCCTAAGTACTAAGTGCAATTGTGAGGTATTTGTACTTTCCTTGAGTATGTCCAATGTCCAATACTTTTACTTCTACTCCACTACATCTCAGACTTTGTAGATTTAGATTATTTATTACAAAACGCATACATTAACCACTTCAGCCCTATATATACATTTCAGTCATTTGATTAATAGCCGATCTACAAGCTCACAACTGTGAGCTTGTAGATCTGCTATTTTCAAAGGTTTTTAATGCATTTGAAAACCTGTGAAATGGAACATTCTGCACGATGAGTACTTTATACTTTTGGTACTTTAAGTACATTTTGATACCAAGACTTTTGCGCGTAAATTTTGAATACCGGACTTTTACTTAAAGTAACAGAGTATGTCTGCATTGCAGTATTGATACTTTTTTTTTTTTTTTTTTGCGGCTTACGCCTTTTATTGGTTTTTTGAAGGGACAGACAGTAGGCTGACAGGAAACGGGAGAGAGATGGGGGAAGACATGCAGTAAAGGCCGTGTCGGGCTCGGGAGTCGAACCCGCGGCACACTGCGACTGGATTACCAGTCGGGTGCCCAGACGGTTACGCCACCGCCTGGGCACCCGACTGGATTACCAGTCGGGTGCCCAGACGGTTACGCCACCGCCTGGGCAGTATTGATACTTTTACTTAAAGTAAAACATTTGAGTACTTTCCCCACCACTGGTAACTGCTGCCGCTCAGAAGAAGTGCACTGATCACAAAATGATGGGATGAAGTGAGGATGAAGTGGCTAGTAGGATGAAGGCCAGTTGTGTGTGTGTGTGTGTGTGTGTGTGTGTGTGTGTGTGTTTGTGTGTGTGCGTGTGCGTGCGTGCGTGCGTGCGTGCGTGCGTGCGTGCGTGCGTGCGTGCGTGCGTGCGGAAAGGAGAC
The DNA here is from genome assembly GCF_951216825.1 of Electrona antarctica. NCBI lineage: Eukaryota > Metazoa > Chordata > Actinopteri > Myctophiformes > Myctophidae > Electrona > Electrona antarctica. The sequence continues at coordinate 2,948,628 of NC_136801.1, read as the reverse complement.
TTTGCTCACTCACTTGAACCGACGGCCCGCTGAGTGTGGCTGAACGACGTGATTGGATGGGCAGTATATGCTCCCAAGCAGGGCAGGGGCTGCTATGGTCGCCTTATCTAATACGCCCTGTCACTCATCGTTAAAACCCTTTCAGCGCCACCTTTACGGCGGCCCAACACTTTATTAATATTGTGTAGCATGGTGTATGTCTGGTGTATTGCTACAAATTGGAAGCCCCCCCCCCCCCTCCCAGTGGGAGGTGGAGACCAGAGATCTAGTTATATACCTCTTGATTAACTGCATTACAACTTGAAAGGAAAGGTGGACAGATCTATGATCAAATACAACCCTTTTATGGGCCTATATATTTTTATATTATATATTTTTTATAATTATTAACACACACACACACACACACACACACACACACACACAGACACACACGGTTTTGAAAATAGAGGACACATCACACATGTATGCCGTGGGGTTTCATAAAAACACATCTTCCTGAAACAAGTTGCTATTTAGCCGGCGGTGCAATAAGGCAGTGGTTCCCAAACTTTTTCATGTCAAGGACCCCCAAAATGACACTCATTAGCCTAGCATATATTTTCAAATGGGGGGGTCCCCCCATTTGAAAATATATGCGATGGACTCCCATAAGAGAAGATTTTTACTGCTCTAGGGCCCCCCTGGTTTGACCTGAATTAGGCTACGGCCCCATGTAATGGCATTTCTATCTCTGGGACCCCAATACATATTTTAAAATCAATGTTGATGTTACTCTGAGAGTGTACAAATGGAACCAAATTGGTCCCATTTGTACACTCTCTGAGTTGGTTCCTAACTATCATTTAGCTGGGGACCCCCTGGAACTCTCTCAAGTACCCCTAGGGGTCCCCGGACCCCACTTTGGGAACCACTGCAATGCCAATAAGGCACAACTTCTTCATCAGTCTGATTTTAAATGGAACAGGTACCTTCCACCGCGATGAAGCGCCACGTGAGGTCACTCTTTTGATCGTCTATTAACCAATCAATAACATTATGTCAGGAGTGAGTCTATATAAGCACGTCACGCAGATGAATAAAACATGCAGCCAAAAGGTTCCTGGGAGAGATACTCCAGAATGCATTAGTCAGACAGCCTTGTGTGACGTTGCCAAGTAAACAAAACAGAAAAAGGGGGAAGGAAGGAGAGAGAAAAAAGAACAACTGGCATCTTTTCAGCCCTAAAGCTAAAGATGTGTCCAGAGAAAGTGGTGAGAGAAAAGCACACATACACAGAGAGGGCAACCCAAACATAAAGCCTGTTTGTCGGCCAGTGAATGGAGCCATTTTCTTGTCCCACTGTGAATGCGGCCTAGAGGAAAATAACCAGCCCGAGTTGATGAATTGACATCATTTATACGTGTGTGCCTGTCTCGCGGCCGAACGATGATATCTGGTGAACGTTCTGTTCTGCAGAGACAAAAAAACCACAACCTTATTTTAGTTTCTTGGAATATAATTAACATTGATTGCATGGAGAACAAGCCGTGGCTTCTTGGAAAATCATACTGCTACGACGGTGGCTGCAAAGGTAGACAACTGAAGACAAACAGGTCTTTGTTATACAGGAGGAGAGGTTCTGGGGGAAACACCATTACATTTCTTCGACCCATCCCTTAAAAAGATGGGGGTAGGGGGGGTTGGGGGTGAGAGAGAGAGAGAGAGAGAGACAGAAAACAGAGAGAGTGACCTCTCCTTTAATGGGCAGCTGATGATGTCACATCACTACACACAGATTCTTTGGTCTCCAAGTAAAGCAGCCCTTCTGGGCTCTGATTGGCTGGCTGTCTGGCTGGCTGGCCTGTGAGAGGGGGATGGTGTTTGTTCCCTCTTGCCTGTGGATTAATCCCTGAGCCCTGAGTGAGCTCAGTGCTCGTCTTTTCTCTCCTGTAACTCCTGTCAAAGACGCCTCATCATGCACTGTATCCAGTAGGACGACGGCCTGCCCTGCAGCCAGTGTATCCTGCAGTAGGACGGCCTGCCCTGCAGCCAGTGTATCCTGCAGTAGGACGTACGGCCTGCCCTGCAGCCAGTGTATCCTGCAGTAGGACGTACGGCCTGCCCTGCAGCCAGTGTATCCTGCAGTAGGACGTACGGCCTGCCCTGCAGCCAGTGTATCCTGCAGTAGGACGTACGGCCTGCCCTGCAGCCAGTGTATCCTGCAGTAGGACGTACAGCCTGCCCTGCAGCCAGTGTATCCTGCAGTAGGACGTACGGCCTGCCCTGCAGCCAGTGTATCCTGCAGTAGGACGTACGGCCTGCCCTGCAGCCAGTGTATCCTGCAGTAGGACGTACGGCCTGCCCTGCAGCCAGTGTATCCTGCAGTAGGACGTACGGCCTGCCCTGCAGCCAGTGTATCCTGCAGTAGGACGTACGGCCTGCCCTGCAGCCACTGTATCCTGCAGTAGGACGTACGGCCTGCCCTGCAGCCACTGTATCCTGCAGTAGGACGTACGGCCTGCCCTGCAGCCACTGTATCCTGCAGTAGGACGTACGGCCTGCCCTGCAGCCACTGTATCCTGCAGTAGGACGTACGGCCTGCCCTGCAGCCAGTGAAGTGTTTTTCCAAAGGGGTGCTTGCTGTGTGAAACGGTGGAAGCTTTCTGTTAGTGGGGTGATTATAGCATTGACGGAGCACCTGGGTGCCTCTACTCAAAATCCAATAAACTTGCATTAACACCACAGCTGCATGTATTCCTTAAGCTTGTATCCCCCCCCCCCCCCCCCCCCCCTCTTCAACAAGTCTCACCCCCCCCCCTAAGGCAGACATTGTACAAGTTGTTTTGTTCGGCTGTGATGAGCAGTGGCATGAACTTGGTGCACCGCATTGTGCCGTCCACCCTCTCTCTCTCCGTGGTGAAACACAATGCCTCATTGCTATCACGGCACTGTCTGGGGCTACAGGTGACCAGCTGTCTGCCTGTGTTCCACTCTTCAGGGACAGCTGGAGCCATCAATCTGTTCCCCCCCCTGAGCCCTGTCGGCTCAGTCGGCCGGCCCTGCTCTGACCACAGCAACCCCGGCGCACACTAGTCTGATCTGCTCTGTCACTCCTTCCTGCAGGCGACAGTCCTGAGAGTCCTGCAGCTGCTAACAGAACACGGGTACTGTTGTTGTTGTAAACCCTGCACTTTAAAGCTGAATGCTTTAAAGAGATGGGAAGTCGCATTTATACCTCCTCGTTCAGTCGCAGGTGGTTGTGGACATTCATCGACTTTATATATATATCTACTGATATACTGTATACGTTGCTGCTCCAACCTCTGCGTGAAATCTATGGACAGGATTTTGTGACATTCATTTATAGATGCCACTGGCATTTCAGTCCACAGCCCCATATGAAGTCTTCTCGGTAGGAGTGGTTTTATGATGTCTCTGATGGCCATAAATTGATACATTGTTGAGCCACTCCACACAGCACGTGCAGTCACAGGCCTCCCCCCACCCCCCTCCGCAGATGGAAAGCATTGAAGCCCATTATTGTGCTCTTGGAGGGGCGTCTTCCACTGTCAACTCTTTGGCACACTTTTAAAGAGAGTGGCCCTAATGTATTCAGGCCTGATTCAGTGGCTTTGGCACCAGGGCCACCCTTCCCCCAGCCTACACACCACACACACACACACACACACACACACACACACACACACACACACACACACACACACACACACACACACACACACACACACACACAGCTCTTTTTCCTAGAAGAGAGGAGTAAACATGTGTGAGTCGCACTGTTCCCCTGGAACTTTTCCTTGTTTATCAAAAGGAGGAATTCGGTGGGTCTGTCGTACGGACTTCAAAGGACAACATGAAAAGAGTTGAGTGCTGCCACAGCCAAGACTTTTCCTGTTTATCTGGGTGGCTGAAAGGACAGTGCATTTTTTCCCCATTATTACTTACAGTACATGATGGGTGTCTATTGACAGGGGAATTTGTTTATATAACCGTGAGAGGAGAGCAAAACGTCTCAGGGATCTGGTCTTTGCCAAAGCGGCACCCATACTGTAATTAGTTATTAGGCTGAACCAAGACCATGAATGCAGTAGGAGCATGGTGCCTGTACTCTCCTTGACTGCTGGAACAGAGGGCTATATTGTTGATGCTGATGATTATTAGGTATATAGTGAAGAGGGGCAGGATTCCTCTGTAATGGATGTTACCCATGTGACTCTGTGTAACGTCCTCGGGGCCTATGCTGCTGCTGCAGAGAGCTAATTGTGTCTTAAGAGTTGCAGCACAACCGTGGAGCTAATTGGGTGGAGTGCGTCTGCACGCGTAGACTCTCAGTCTTTGCCTTTAGGCGTTATCTCTCCAGCACACACCCACTCACATATTACACACCTGGTGCACATGAAAACAGAAACAAACAATTCGGATAGTATCACTATTACTACACGTACGTACGGCCTCTTGTCTGACCAGACTAGAGTAAAAAGGGACTGTCAAGGCGTGGATGTTTCCTGGGGTCGATTCTGTTTTGTTTTCCCTTTGATATTCAGAGACAGTCCTGAAAAGGTGTTACCACAGCACTTCTGCTAATACCTGCCAGGTAAGAAATACAATGCTTGTAAAGCTTTATGGTAGCCTCTTAAATTATAGAGCTCCCTTCCCCCCGAATAATGACTCTGTAATCAGACAAACAAAATGTAACAATATTTACTGACTTTGTTGCATGCCGCAGGTCTGTCATTCATTCGCCTAAATCTTTACTGAATAATTCACCTGTGAAATTGATGGATTTGGGTAAAGCGGTGCAATTACAGAGAAAGACAGCACACATTCTCTCTCTCTCTCTCTCTCCCCCTCTCCAACTCTTTCCCCATAGAATTCATAATTTTCCATTTACCATTTATTTTTTCTTTCACTCAAATGACTGTAATTATGGAAACCAAAGGAGCTGTAATGTAAAGGGTTACTGCATTCACTCACTTATCAGTGCAGAATTGGACTTTAATGTCTACCCTGTTCATGTCAATACAGCCCACTTTACCAAAACTCAGAACAAAACCTCATCATTTACAAAAGAAACATTTGCTTCTGCTGCTGGTCAGAAGGCCAACCAGGGCATACAACCAGATGTTCTTCAGGAACGCCTCTGCTTTTAGCCTGCAGTATAATATTGTCACCTTAAGTTGGGTCCATTTGGGGTCCAAATGATTCACATTGTAAAACGGTTGCACACAAAGGCGGGAGTTTGTGAATATTACATGGTTCCTTCTGTCAGTAATCAGTATGCTAGCCTGCTAGGTACACAACCATGGTCAGCACCACCCCCATCGCCCCCCCCCCCCCCCCCCCCCTTTTTTCCCCCTCACTGTATATGTCTCTTTTCCCTTTTTACCTCTATGATGAATTCCTGTTCTGTTCTTTGACTATATAGAAGTGTCTATTTGTACGTCTCTAAATGTTTGGATGAATTGAACATGGTGGACCCTCTTGTAAACAAGTGTAATGCTTAATTGGGTCGTCCACTCACAGTTAACAGTCTTTGTTATTGAGTTTGTGCTTGAAATGTACTGTAATTCTGCAAACTGTTAATACATATTTCAATCAATCAATCAAAGCAGCGCATGAACGAAAGTGTGTGATCTTCTTTTTATACTATTTGCCTAAAACAAAAATCCAATCCAAAGTGAAATCAAAACTACTGTCCCATTGGAAGTAGGGCCGCAACTATCGATTATTTTCTTAGCAAAAGTATTCTATCGAGACTTTTTTTTGTACTCAAACAATCAAAGCATTTTTTTAAATAATATATCAACGAATCAATTAACTACTGCATGAAGCCCTATTTTATACTGTTGCACAATGGTGTCATGCATGATTAGTGAAAATAGCTGGTCTACAAGCTATCTGCTATTTTCACTATTTTTTGTTAGTTTTTGATTTAAAAAAAAAAAAACATTCACCTATAGCCTATGACATACTGTACATAATCAAATGTTGTTTTTTTGTAATTAATTAGATCTATTAGTACATAGCCCCCCCCCCCCCCCCCCCAACGCAAATTACTGCAGAAACTGGTTATGTTATTCACTGTCACATGCAAATGAGACTCTTAATAATAATGACAATGATCAACAGCCCATAGTGACAAAAGGGCCAAACCCACCCTTTGCAATGGACACTTAGAATAGGCCTTTGTTTTACATACAGCTTTTCGGAGACCTCTTCCCAAAGCCCTGCTCACTCACTGCAGTAACACCTGTATTGACATTGGCAGGACACTTTGCTTCTGCATTCGGGTCCAACGAAAGCACACACACCATCTCTCAGTGCATTCCCCGTGGCCTCCTACAATTGTAAATACCCAGGGAGGGATTGACTTCAGGGGTGGAGTGTGATGGGAAGGGTGTGAGTGAGACATTGTTGACATGACTTCTGAGGACAATAAACAATAGGCCTACTAGTGGGTCCGAGTCTGATCAGCTCCAGTTTAGTCAGCCGAATATTCAAGGTGGTCACACTTGCAGATGATCTATTATCAACATGCACTCATTAGTGAAACAGTGACAAACCAAATTGTTTGTATGAGAGCTGATACGTTAAATGGGTAGTTTAGTTTGATTGGTGTTTGATTCTACACTTGTACTTTTCCTTTCAATTCAATTCAATTCAATTCAAAGGGCTTTATTGGCATGATAAAACATACTTTTACATTGCCAAAGCGGAAAGAACAATACAGCAATACAATCAAAACAAAAATGATGTACATTTGAAAGTCAGAATCTTCAATAGATCAATTTCTATGTACCAAGATCACTCGATGCAGGTATAGTGCAGGAATATACACATTTCCTTTCACATGATCAGACTACCGGTATGATTCTTTATCGTGTTTTTGGGGAAACAGTGACTCACAATTTCACACTCAGCTTAGTCAGTGTGTTTTCCCCTTTAACTGGAAACTAGCCACACACAACAGGCATCACAGCACCTAGCTCCTCCTCCTAGGCTCCTACTAGGTCATTATTGGAAATTATATTATCTGACAACTGATGCTCCAACGGGTCGACTTACACTACAGCAGTGGTTCTCAAAGTGGAGTCCGGGGACCCCCCCAGGGCCCCCAGGGGTCCTTGGGGGAGCAAAAATGTCTTAATACCACCACTTCATCCATATTTGATATACCAGTATGTTGGCTATTTTTAATCATTTCGAATCTTCTCTTCTGGGGGTCCCTGACACGAAAACCTTTTCGGAATGGAAGGTCACTCGGGAAAAATACATATCATTTTGGGGGTCCTCCTTGACATGAACAAGTTTGAGAACCAGTGCACTACATACAGTCACACACAAATTAGTTTAAATAGTTCCAGTGGCTCCCCCCCCCCCTCCCCCTGCCAAGAGAGCCTAGTATAAATGCCAAATGACGTCATAGTACTAGTCTATTACCATGGGTATGGTTCATACAAACAAACAAGACAGACAGGGCGTGGAGGTAAAAACGTATATACAGTGTCATACTAGTCATCATCATAGGGAAGATACATGTATTACACACACACTGCCAGTCAGCCAGGAAGCAGCAGCAGCAGTGAGTGAGCGTGGGCAAGGCTAGCCTCCCCTACCCGGCTGTGTGTGTGTGTGTCACCGCCTGCGTCAGACCAGACGCCAGTAGACGAGAGAGAGAGAGAGAGAGAGAGAAGGGGAGTTTTCCTTTTCCACTGACGAAAAACGCTGTGCGTCTGAGCCGAGATGCTACAGTCAGTCAGTCAGTCAGTCAGACAGGAGAGGCGCTTCAGCTGGTACGGTTGCTGCTCCGGTGCTCCCCACAGCAGCACAGCAGCAAGACGAGACAAAAGCCGACCATCCAGTTTCTCTTATGAGAGGAGGATAAATAACAAGCGCATTTTGGATTAAGGCTACACATCATTCCCACCTTGGATTTATGTTATTATTTTATTATAGTTTTTTTTCCCTGGGGGATGCATTTTCGCTGATGGTGGTGATCGGATACGCGCATTCGTGGTGAGTAGAGTTGATGATATACTGACTGAGGAGAGTCTATCGGTTCTTTGCCAGAATGACTGTATGTCTTTAAACCCATCATGAGGTGGTGTGGGGAGAGAAGACAGATAGTTTGTAGATGTTCTTTTCCACCGTATCACCGCAACAGAAGAACAACTACTGTAGTAATTTATCAAATTGTGTTGATGGCATTTTTTTACACTGACTAGTGACGCTTCATTGTTTTTGAGTCAATAGACTTATTCGCTTAATTACATCGCTATGTATGGCCCGGCTACTTGTTTTTAAAAACAGTTAGATGTGTAATGTTTGACGGTCACGCTTTAAACCAGACGTTTAATTTAGATTTTCGGCTACAAGCCGGATCGTTATTTTTTTTGTTTTTAGTTTGGACTGGAGATATGTTGTTTTTAGTACTTTACGATCGCAGCACAGGTGACCATTACAAAATTGTTGATAGCCTACAGACACGTTTTGTTTGATTCTCTGATTGCTTTATTGATTGACGAATGTGATCAGTAGCATATGATCCAATCACATTGCAAACTTCACGGGTTGATTTTGCGTTGATATGACCGCGCGGTGGCCTTATAGTTTGGGTGGTAGAACAATCAATTAATTTACGTTGAACTGTTCTGTTGATGAGGCTTGTGTGTGTGTGTGTGTGTGTGAGTGGAGTTCTTGTCCACATCAGGGGTGGTAGTGGTGGTGGTGGTGCGCCTCCTGAAGGCATATCGCTACAGCTGGTGATAGAAGTGCTGTCATTTGAATATTAATCACCACCAAGAGCCATTTGATGATGACACTTTATGTCGGTGTACAGTAGCTTGGCTATTTATAACCATTCAGTTGGGTTTATAACGCCGGGTTTGTTCTGTACAGAGTAGACACATTAAACCATTCCACCAGGTAATGGAATGTTATTGCGCATTATACTGTTTCCTCCTCAAACATAAACGTTGTAATCTAAAAGGGACATTATGGTTCCAATTTATTCACATTTAAACTATAGTGCATAGGATATAGGGCAACAAATATAATGTTTTTGACATGCAAATGTTTAAAGTTTATTCTGCCATTGTGATTTACAGATTTTATTTAAAATGCTTGTTTGAGCAGTTGCTTGTTGTTGTTCATTATTAGCCTATTTGTTATATGAATAGTATTGTCTATTTATTATTTAAACAACATTCTCTTGTGAATTATGTTGATACTAGTGCATGTATTGGATCTAAGCTTGTATCTGTTTTAGTGAGTGACAGCCAGACAGTGTCGATTCAGTCGTCTCTAGTGCGACCTCACTCGGAGCCGTTTTGGAATTATGTTTTTCCGGAATTAGACTCCAGGCCTACAGCGAGCCAACAGTGACATCCTTTGTTTACACTTTACAGAATAACCTACAGTAGTTTGGGCTTTGCATTTTGTTTATTTTCCCGTTTCTCAATCACAGTTTTGGGGTTGCTAATTTGACAATTCAGTGTATATTTAGTTGTTTTCTTTTATATTTAATTAATCTTAACACGCTTTTTATTAGGCAGCTAGTTTGTGATATATTCCTGGATGTTGTAGGGCTACAGTACCAACATTATTTTTTTGTATTGCTAATTTCAAGTTTTTAGGTAAAGCTCTCTGTGCAAGAGCATTGTATTTTAATTCATTCCACCAGATTTAGGCTACACTGCATGCACATTGGTGTTGCATGCCGTAAATAGCAGCTCTACAAGCTCACAACGCCTCACGTTGATGATGGGTTGTGAGCTTGTAGATCTGCTAATTTACTGAGCACAACAACTAAGTATGACTGATGGTCTATAGTCTAGAGAAGAGGGATCGATTCATGCATGACAAAATACCATTGCACCTCCTGGCTCCTGCCTGCCTGGCTGTCCACCTCCTGGCTCCTGCCTGCCTGGCTGGCTGCAGTCAGTGCTTATTGAGCTCCGGCGTATTATTGTAAGAACCTGCTCCTTAACCTTGTGTCGCCTGCCTGCCCCAGCCAACCCCGGCAGATGTCAGAGACAGTATAGATTAACGGAATGACCACTTCCTGTACACTGCAGTGTGTGTGTGTTTGTTTCACAACCTGCAGGAAGCAGTGTCTTCCTCCCACAAACAGTTATCAAGCTCAGAGCCAGGTTCCTCTGTCCCCCCGGGGGGGGAGACACTCTGTTCTCTGTCCCCCAGCCCCCCAGGGGAGAGGAGACACTCGGTTCTCTGTCCCCAGCCCCCCGGAGGAGACACTCGGTTCTCTGTCCCCATGGCCCCCCAGGGGGAGACACTCGGTTCTCTGTCCCCATGGCCCACAGGGGAGACACTCGGTTCTCTGTCCCCCAGCCCCCCGGAGGAGACACTCGGTTCTCTGTCCCCCAGCCTCCCCAGGGGAAGACACTCTGTTTCTCTGTCCCCCAGCCCCCCCAGGGGAAGACACTCGTTTCTCTGTCCCCCAGCCCCCCAGGGGAAGACACTCGGTTCACTTCAAACCAGGTTGAACTGCAGTACGTGCTGCTTGGTTTCATGTTGGTCAGCGGTCACATGGAATGGCCCCCCTGCAGCTTGCATGTATGTGTTGTGGTGGGAGGGAGGGGTTTTGCTGCCCATCTCTCAGACCCTCGGCACAGTCGGGGCTCCCCATCTGCTTTGTCATGCCTTTCCCCTGACATTCCACACAGCTTATGATGTACCTCCAAGTGCCCCAGACTGGAACATGACCCCTGAACCCATGACCCCCCCCCCCCCCCCCCACGCTCCTCTCTGCGCCACGCACACACACACACACACACACATCACAGAGCCATCATTTCAATCAAACCATTTACGTATTTCACATGCTTAACCCATTTTGAGCGGGAACCCCCTTTGGTGTAACATTATGTTATAATTCAGCTATTGAAAAATAGCAGATCTACAAGCTCATAGCGCGGCACAGAGTGCCGCGCTATGAACGTGTAGGTCTGCTATTTTTGAAAAATCGTTAAAATGTGCCTCAAATCTTTCAGAAAATTGTCATGATTTAGAAGACATTTTTTTTTATTTTGACGTCGGGCCTGAATGGGTTGAATGCAAAGGTGCTGCTAGCTATCCTTATATTGCACATCTACATCCTTAACCCCCCCCCCCCCTCCCATTGTTTCCAACCATGCAAATCTGCCTCAGTGCAATGAAGATAACTGCTACACCACTCACACTCACAGATGACTATCTATGCTTCTATAAATATGATCTCTGCCCCGAAATAGATGCACGGACAGACCTGCACAGTGCAGGTCACGTTAGAGATTCATATAGCCCTAAATGACATATTGGGCAGATAATCGCGTGCAGCAAAAACAGTCTGAGCGCAGGTTGTCTTCACACTTGTTTTATCAGCTTTTTTACCTATTTTGAGTGGGAACCCCTTTTGGTGTTTTAACTAAGAATTGTGTTATACTTTAGCTTTTGAAAAATAGCAGATCTACAAGCTCATAGCGCGCCACTCGAGCTTGTAGGTCTGCTATTTTTGAAAAATCGTGAAAATGTGCCTCAAATGTTTTAATATTTTATTACAGAATGAACATTTTAACTCAAATCTTTGCTTCTTTCGACGTCAGGCCTAAATTCGGGAATTATGCCAATGTCACCTCAGTGTGTAATATGTGTTATCAACAAACCAATCCCAAATCACTCGCAGTATATGAATACCCCCCCCCCCCCCCCCCCATTTGCAAGGCAAGCACCTGGTTGTTCCAAGTCCGTCTGCCCTGCACAACAGAACAGATTAATGACAATAGGGCGATCATGTGAGGTCCATGTGTAGTACAGTTTGTGCACGTTAACCCATTTTGGGCCAGAGCACCTTTTGGTTAGCATTATGTTATTCTTTAGCTATTGAAAAATAGCAGATCTACAAGCTCGTAGCGCGCCACTCGGTGGCGCGCTACGAGCTTGTAGATCTGCTATTTTTTGAAAAATCGAAGAACGACTGACATAAAAACATAGCTTTTTCAGAAAACTGTCAGGATGTAGAAGACATTTTTAGAATCTGATCTCAGGTCGAAATGGATGAATGACAATAGGACGATCATGTGAGGTCCATCATGTACAGTACAGTTTGGGCACGTGAATACCCTGTCAGGTGTAGTAGTGTGGACGGAGGCAAGCCGGCTGCGTGCCTAATGGCAGAGAGGTGCTTTCCAGCGGTTAGCAAGTAGAAAACACATCTGGATTAGATAGAGCCCGTGTTCTGAATCTTCTCCCGCTATTACAGTCAGTGAAAGACCAGCGGCGCTGCCAGAATGGAATTCCTGCGGCTTGCGAGACATGACATTATTTATTTGTTTTGTGCGGTCCCTCCCTCCCTCCCTCTCCCCTCTCCCCTCTTCCCTTCCCACCACCTCTCTCCTCCTTCTCCCTCCTGCTTTTTGGAATTGGCGCGCGAACCGGGTCGGGCCGCGGGAACGGAATGTTTTCTGTGGCACGGCCACATCGAACGCTGTTCGTCTCTCTCTCGCTCTCTCTCTCTCTCTCTCTCTCTCTCTCTCTCTCTCTCTCTCTCTGGAGTGAGAACAACAAACTAACTCGCATGCAGAGGATGGGGTGGAAACTAAAGCCCTCTCAGAGGATGGGGTGGAAACTAAAGCCCTCTCAGAGGATGGGGTGGAAACTAAAGCCCTCTCTCTCCCTTTGGCTCAGCTGTGCTAGCAGGTGGAGTGTTTTCCTAATGCCCATTTCGCTCACCGAAAATAATGGCGATCCCAAACAACTCAACTTGTGAGCTTTTAGATTGGCTATTTATTTCTGCTTAATACAACATAAATAAATGCTAGTAAAAATAAATAAATGCAAGTTTATAGGCCACTGAATCCTACGAAAACGTCACGCACCAGTGGTCAGGCGTGTGACCCGTGTGACATAGGCAATGTCTGTAGCCTATAAAAGGGACCCATGCAGGCACCACCCACTCATTTTATATCAAAACACCTGATAACAACTTTGACTGCCGAAGACCTGGGGACCCCCAGTTTTGGAACCACTGGGTGTAAAGTGATATGTCTTGTTAAAAAAAAAACGAAGTGTGTGTGTGTGTGTGTGTGTGTGTGTGTGTGTGTGTGTGTGTGTGTGTGTGTGTGTGTGTGTGTGTGTGTGTGTGTGTGTGTGTGTGTGTGTGTGTGTGTGTGTGTGTGTGTGTGTGTGTGTGTGTGTGTGTGTGCAAGCGCGTGTGTTTCTATGTAGGTATGTAAGTATCACCTCAAACTTATGTAATAAATTACATTCTTTCTCTACTTTGTGACAGGAGTTGTAAGAGGCGTATTAGTGCCTGGAGGAAACCTGCTTGCCCAGGCACATATCCACACACACGCACACATATCCACACACACACACACACACACACCTGCTTGCCCAGGCACATATCCACACACACACGCACACACACACACACACATATCCACACACACATATCCACACACACACCTGCTTGCCCAGGCACATATCCACACACACACGCACACACACACACACACACACACACATATCCACGCACACACACACACACCTGCTTGCCCAGGCACATATCCACACACACGCACACATATCCACACACACACACACACACACACACACCTGCTTGCCCAGGCACATATCCACACACACGCACACATATCCACACACACACACACACACACACACCTGCTTGCCCAGGCACATATCCACACACACATATCCACACACACGCAAATAAGGACTCTCAGGATGAGCGCTCATAATGAGCGCTCAAGACTTTAGTCGGCCAGTCACTCAGAGCCACTTGTATGCAAATATTCTTGGCAGATTGATTTAGTTAGTTTAGCCTCTCAAACACACCCACCCACATAGTTATCAGCTGCACAGGGGCTGGACAGGCAGTGTATGGGGTCAAAGTCAGCCATGACTTGGCCTTTCTGCGTGAGCGTGGCAAATAGGCCAGTTTAGACAGGCTTGGCTGGCGACGTCACTATAAGTCTGGATAGGATTTTTTTTGTTCCTTTAATAGTTTGAGAAATGCAACTTTTTTTTTAATGAAATGTAGAATTTTCTTCATTAATTCATCTCTGTTAATATTGTTCCAAGTGCCAACTCTGCTTCTCTCAAAAACAAGTGAAAAAAATGTCTCGACAACCCATCAGATGAAAGTGATTATTGAGAGAGATGGCATATATATAATGTATTTTTATTCATTCTCTTGGGTTTTCCACTAAACATCCTACCAGAACTAGAGAGGAGTTTGTAATTTAAGGATTTGTCTGGAGGCAAAATGGAGCTGAACTGGGATTCAGAAGTCATGTTTTGCAGCATGTGCTGTATCGATGGATCCACGTTATGATATATATTTATTCTTATTCAAATGAACCTAGTCGATTAGTCGTCGTGCCTCTGACTGGAGCTGAGCAGTGCTTCCGATGACAAACCCCCTCTGTCTTGTCTGTCTGTCTCTCCATTGCCAGAGATTTATCCTTTGCTTCTCGGTGACAACTGGTTGGGGAGCACCTCGGCGGGCGGATGCGTCCTTTATCTTCCTGCCTGTGTGTGGTTGATGGAATGACAGTGATGCATAATTTAGTGTGCAGGGGGAAACACGCTGTGCTTTCTCTCTCTCTCTCTCTCTCTCTCTCTCTTTCTCTCTCTCTCTCTGGCTCGCTTGTCCGATCACATCCACTCTGTTTAAGATCAGGCGTACAGTACACAGACTGTGCTTCTTTCTTGGGAGGCTGCATGATGTGAAGTCCTCTTTTTTCCCCTTCTCCTTTGTCTTTTATTTTGGTCTCTTTTCATTTATTTTATTTCCCCCCTCTTGCCCTTTTACAAATAAGCCCTTGTACTGTTGCTAGTTGGCGTCTTCTTTCCTTCCCCTTTCACTCCCCGTTCCCTTCCTTCCTCCACATCATTCTTGTGTGGGCGCTGCAGTGGCCGGGGCGAGCCTGAGAAACTCCAGATTGACTACGAGCTGTCTCCCTCACCGGGATTAACCTCTTCACCATTGTTTCTGCCCGTTGAACAGGATTAACAAATCAATGTGTCAGGTAGACTGCAGTTTACAAGACAATGACCCACTTTTGACACCGGTGGCCCCTCTCTCTCTTTCTCTCTCTCTCTCTCTCTCTCTGGGTCTCCCCTCCCTCTCCTCCCCTTCTGCCTCACTGCAGCTTTTAATTAAAAAGACTTTGCTTAGCTGGCGCTATGTACTCCCTTGGGGACCCCTCACGGCTTTGTTTTCATTTTTTTTGAAGGGAAACTAAGGGTGGGGGTTATACACTGTGTTTGTGTGTCGGGGAGGGGTAAGGTGAGACTCCTTTTCTCATCTTTGTAGATATGTTTAGTGTAGTGTACTGTTTCGACTGGACAATGTGTTAAGTGGGCTAGTAGATATGCAACAGATGCAGCGCCCAGCGGTGTTCCCAAAATCAGCTCAATGCAAATCCCTTCGTACTGGGACAGGTGGGGAGGGAGGAGGGAGAGAGAGAGAGAGTGGTTTTAAGAGATTATTTCTCGGGTTCAAGCAAGTCGACGGACGGCGATCAGCGCTATTGCTTTCCTGATCGGATCGGTGCCGTAGAGGAACTGATGAGCTTAGTTAATGGCGTCAAGCGGGCTATATCGGTGCTGGAAGACGGAGTAGCCCTTTTTGTCGGCTACAATGATGCCGTACTCTAGCGTGACCTATCGCAAGGTGATCCATTCATCATACATGCTCTAGGGACAAGAATATCTCTCTTGCAACAATAACCCCCATATAGCTCTGAAGCTGTACCCTGTGCTGCCTGTACAAACAAAGAGGTCAGCCTCCTGCCCTTGACGTTGTCTCCTCTGCTGCTGTGCTTGTCACATAGAGCAGGGGTTCTCAACGTTTTTGGCCGGGGACCCCAGAAAATGCTTTGGCAATGTCTCGGGACCCAATAACCTTAAACCATTTTGGGCGGGAACCCCTTTTGGTGTTTTAAGCATTGTTATAATTTAGCTATTGAAAAATAGCAGATCTACAAGCTCATAGCGCGCCACCGAGTGGCGCGCTACGAGCTTGTAGGTCTGCTATTTTTGAAAAATTGTGAAAAAAATAAAAAAATAAAAACTTTTTTTCTTTTTCTTTTTTTGGAAAATAATTTGGGGACCCCCTAAAATAATTTGGCGACCCCTCGAGGGGTCGCGACCCACGGGTTGAGAACCCCTGACATAGAGCACTCGTCTTCATACAAAATTACCCCTCTTTTTTCCTCCCTCCCCCTTTTTTCCTCCCTTGTGCTGACACTTGCATAACAGTCAGATAAGCCAAGACATGCATCCATCCAGCCAAGGCCACACATGGAATACTGGAGTTCCTTGAAAGTGATTGGACGATCGCTCTCGCATCTGCGTGGCACACCTTGCTTTTTGGCACGTCTGCCAGGAGGTTGTTGTTGTGACAGTTTAGCCTGTTGGCTCGCCGTGCCGTGCGTGTGCTTCTACGCATCGGATAACATTCATGGCACAACTCTGATGATTATTAGATAATCGGTCTAATGTAGGAGATCCTGGACTGGTGTGGGAATCCCTGGCTAACGCTGCCTATACTTGCTAGTTATAATTTGTGGACATGTTCCTTACATATTTTTTGAGTGGTGTAAACCACTCCTACAACTGGCTTTGTTAGTCTGTCTGTCTGTCTGTCTGTCTGTCTGTCTGTCTGTCTGTCTGTCTGTCTGTGCAGAAAAAATGAGCATGGTTGCTACGGTCACCCAGTTCACCCGGGTGTGATTTCATTACGTCAGACATTACGTCAGACCACAGCTGATCAGGCTATATAAGACCTTACACCACTCAGTTCACACGGGTGTGATTTTTGTTATTCACGTTAGTTTTGCTTGGCCACAAATGCTAAGAATGTTAATTAGGTAATAGATAGCATCTTGTTTAGACAGATGCTACGTTTGTATTTTGACCTGATAACACACGTTTCTTTGAAGCGCTGCATTGATCTCTTTGCACTCAATAATTATGTGAAAATGTCCCCCAGCGTTTATTGAGAAGAGTTCATGCTTACTGCGGGTCTCTCTGGATGAGAGCATCTGCTAAATGCCCTAAACTGTATACGATTGACAGATTTTGAAAATCATACCCGAGTGCACAGGTGTGCTCGCTTGCCAACATGTCAAATGCTGCTTGAGCAGTTTCCCTGATCTGGATCAATATGTTTCCAAAACCTGTATCCGTCCCGAAGAGCACCAACTATAAGCTCACCCCAAAAAAAAAACTAAAATAAGAGTGAGTGCTCGCATTTGCGTTACCTTTTGGGCGAGAACCCCTTTTGGTGTTAGCATTATGTAATGCTTTAGCTATTGAAAAATAGCAGATCTACAAGCTCATAGCGCGCCACCGAGTGGCGCGCTACGAGCTTGTAGGTCTGCTATTTTTTTAAAAATCGAAGAACGACTGACATAGAAACATAGCTTTTTCAGAAAACTGTCAGGATGTTGACCTTTTTAGAATCTGATCTCAGGTCAGAATGGGTTAAAGCTGCACAGTTTTGGGAAGCAGTTGCTAGATACGGATCTGGCCGTGTTACAGGAGACTGATGAATGAATGCAGTGCAGGCTGAACAGTCGCTTGAACGAGTTTACGCCGATTACCTAATTCTTTATTATGAGCAAAGTCTTCCTCATCTCTCCCTGGCCTGCACGGTACCAGTACACGGTACCAGTACACGGTACCAGTACATGGTACCAGTACACGGTACCAGTACATCACTGGAGGGAGTGTACGGTTGGAGCCGACCCAGGCGCTGCCGTTTCCATGCCTCTCCTTCCTTCCTTCCTTCCTTCCTTCCTTCCCTCCTTCCCATCGCTGTTGTTTGTAAGTTTAGCAGGAGCTCATCCCACGACTGTGATTGTTATATACTGTATAGTGTATGGTCTTGCTATAATGATCATGCCATGGTTTTCCTATAGCCTATACTATCATCATGACAGGAGATGGTGCTGTTGGCAGTTTGCCATGTTCCTATGGTCATGTTAAATGGGTTCACTTCCAGGTTGCCAAGGGGTGATGGAGAAAAGTAGCCATATTGAATCCCACATGGTTTCTGTATTGTTTGATCTGCAAATCTGATATAATATAATTCTTGATGTGAAGTTACCACAGTGATGATGCCCAATCTGTGTCACGACACACAGGGCGGCAGTGGCTTAGGGGGTGGAGTGGCTGAATGGTAACCGCAAGGTTGCCAGTTCGAACCCGGGCTCCCCCAGAGTTAGTGTCGAAGTGTCCGTGAGCAAGACACTGACTGAACCCCTAGTTGCTCCTGATGTGCTGGTTGGTGCCTTGCATGGTTTCCGCCGCCATCAGTATGTGTGAATGGGTGAATTGATGCACAATCTATGTAAAGCACCTTGGATAAAGGCGCTATATAAATGCACCATTTACCACACTCACACACACACACACACACACACACACCCTCTTCTCAGAAGTTGTGAAGACAATGACTCGCTGCTATCTCTGTGTGTCAGAACAACAGTACTGTGTGTGTGTGTGTGTGTGTGTGTGTGTGTGTGTGTGTGTGTGTGTGTGTGTGTGTGTGTGTGTGTGTGTGTGTGTGTGTGTGTGTGTGTGTGTGTGTGTGTGTGTGTGTGTGTGTGTGTGTGTGTGTGTGTGTGTGTGTGTGTGTGTGTGTGTGTGTGTGTGTGTGTGTGCGCACTAGGACTGCATGCGTCCTTCCTTGGTCTGTAGAGCGGCAGTTAAAGGTGGTGGTCGCACACTGGATGCGTTTTTCGGGAAAACAGACGGAAAAACGCCGCCAAAAATGCGTCCAGTGTGCAGGGACCTTAACCCATTTTGGGGGCGGGAACCCCTTTTGGTGTAAGCATTATGTTATGCTTTAGCTATTGAAAAATAGATCTACAAGCTCATAGCGCGCCACGCACGCTTTGCTTTCTCTCCATCTCTCTCTCTCTCTCTCTCTCTGGCTCGCTTGTCCGATCACATCCACTCTGTCTAAATGTCCAGGAATGACGCACAGAATACACATAATGTTACCATACTGCAGTTTAGTGAAGAAGCATTGCAACTGCCAATCTCTATTAATGTAGTTTTTTCCCTGCTGCTTATTATATTTAGCTAGTTTATTGTAATGTTTTTCTGCTGCTTATTTTGCTGTTTGTTTATGTAAAGCACTTTGTAATGCAATTTTGAAAGGTGCTATATAAATATAAAGTTTTAATATCTTATTATTATTATTATTAAGCCTTTTAACAAGGATAACGCAGCATCAGCAGCATCTCCCTACAGACAGACCACAGAGTCACTCACTGAAAATAGCCTACCAATTTTGTTGATTGGCTATTTTCGGCACGTGACTGGTGACTGTTGTTCTGCAACTTTCTGTCTCTCTCTCACTCACATTCCATCTCTCTTAACACTCCACCGCTCCCTCCCTCCCTCCACCGCTCCCCCCCACCCCCTCCCTCCCTCCCTCCCTCCCTCCCTCTCACTCAAAGAATTGATTGTTTTTATCGCTGAAACAGCAGCTTAGATAAACAGGAGCTGCATAACAAAACATGTGAAGCATGCTGCTCTGCTCGGGTTCTTCATGTGAAGCATGCTGCTCTGCTGGGGTTCTTCATGTGAAGCATGCTGCTCTGTTCGGGTTCTCCATGTGAAGCATGCTGCTCCGCTCGGGTTCTAAACATGTGAAGCATGCTGCTCTGCTCGGGTTCTCCATGTGAAGCATGCTGCTCTGCTCGGGTTCTTCATGCTGCTCTGCTCGGGTTCTTCATGTGAAGCATGCTGCTCTGCTCGGGTTCTCCATGTGAAGCATGCTGCTCTGCTCGGGTTCTCCATGTGAAGCATGCTGCTCTGCTCGGGTTCTCCATGTGAAGCATGCTGCTCTGCTCGGGTTCTCCATGTGAAGCATGCTGCTCTGCTGGGGTTCTTCATGTGAAGCATGCTGCTCTGCTCGGGTTCTTCAATGTGAAGCATGCTGCTCTGCTCGGGTTCTTCATGTGAAGCATGCTGCTCTGCTGGGGTTCTTCATGTGAAGCATGCTGCTCTGCTCGGGTTCTTCAATGTGAAGCATGCTGCTCTGCTGGGGTTCTTCATGTGAAGCATGCTGCTCTGCTGGGGTTCTTCATGTGAAGCATGCTGCTCTGCTCGGGTTCTTCATGTGAAGCATGCTGCTCTGCTCGGGTTCTTCATGTGAAGCATGCTGCTCTGCTGGGGTTCTTCATGTGAAGCATGCTGCTCTGCTCGGGTTCTAAACATGTGAAGCATTCTGCTCTGCTAGGGTTCTAAACATGTGAAGCATGCTGCTCTGCTCGGGTTCTAAACATGTGAAGCATGCTGCTCTGCTCGGGTTCTCCATGTGAAGCATGCTGCTCTGCTCGGGTTCTTCATGTGAAGCATGCTGCTCTGCTCGGGTTCTAAACATGTGAAGCATGCTGCTCTGCTCGGGTTCTTCATGTGAAGCATGCTGCTCTGCTCGGGTTCTAAACATGTGAAGCATGCTGCTCTGCTCGGGTTCTAAACATGTGAAGCATGCTGCTCTGCTCGGGTTCTAAACATGTGAAGCATGCTGCTCTGCTCGGGTTCTAAACATGTGAAGCATGCTGCTCTGCTCGGGTTCTTCATGTGAAGCATGCTGCTCTGCTCGGGTTCTTCATGTGAAGCATGCTGCTCTGCTCGGGTTCTTCATGTGAAGCATGCTGCTCTGTTCGGGTTCTAAACATGTGAAGCATGCTGCTCTGCTCGGGTTCTTCAATGTTAAAACATGTGAAGCATGCTGCTCTGCTCGGGTTCTTCATGTGAAGCATGCTGCTCTGCTCAGGTTCTTCATGTGAAGCATGCTGCTCTGCTCAGGTTCTTCATGTGAAGCATGCTGCTCTGCTCGGGTTCTAAACATGTGAAGCATGCTGCTCTGCTCGGGTTCTTCAATGTGAAGCATGCTGCTCTGCTCGGGTTCTTCATGTGAAGCTATGCTGCTCTGCTCGGGTTCTTCAATGTGAAGCATGCTGCTCTGCTCGGGTTCTTCATGTGAAGCATGCTGCTCTGCTCGGGTTCTAAACATGTGAAGCATGCTGCTCTGCTCGGGTTCTCCATGTGAAGCATGCCTGCTCTGCTCGGGTTCTAAACATGTGAAGCATGCTGCTCTGCTCGGGTTCTAAACATGTGAAGCATTCTGCTCTGCTCGGGTTCTAAACATGTGAAGCATGCTGCTCTGCTCGGGTTCTCCATGTGAAGCATGCTGCTCTGCTCGGGTTCTAAACATGTGAAGCATGCTGCTCTGCTCGGGTTCTAAACATGTGAAGCATGCTGCTCTGCTCGGGTTCTAAACATGTGAAGCATGCTGCTCTGCTCGGGTTCTAAACATGTGAAGCATGCTGCTCTGCTCGGGTTCTACATGTGAAGCATGCTGCTCTGCTCTGGTTCTTCATGTGAAGCATGCTGCTCTGCTCGGGTTCTAAACATGTGAAGCATGCTCCTCTGCTCGGGTTCTTCAATGTTTGCTACGTGAGCCATGTAAACACATTACAAACTGCTTTTTGGATTTGTGGAAAGCCGACCACAGGGAGGGAACGGTTTAAATCAAACATCTAACGCAGTCCGATAATAATAGTCCTTTTTTGTTTTGTTTCCCCTTGCTCCTTCCCACAGAGAGATGTGGAGTATTCATTTAACAAAGAAAAATTTACCTCAAGAAAGAGTTAACGCATTTTGGGCGGGAACCTTTTTTGGTGTTAGCATTATGTTATGCTTTAGCTATTGAAAAATAGCAGATCTACAAGCTCGTAGCGCGCCACCGAGTGGCGCGCTACGAGCTTGTAGGTCTGCTATTTTTGACTGACATAGAAACATAGCTTTTTCAGAAAACTGTCAGGATGTTGAAGACATTTTTAGAATCTGATCTCGGGTCAACATGGGTTAATTGACACTCCTGAGTTTACTGTGCAGCCTCTGATCAATGCTTCTGCTGAGCTGATGTGATTTGGAAGTGGGCGAAGGGTCCAGTAATTGTTGACTTATGCGAGTAGGCCTGATTGATTGCTTCCTGTGCCATGCCTGCCCCCCCCCCCCCCCCCCCCTCAGCTGAGTGCAGCATGCGATGGCCTGCCGTACGGGTCTCACATGGCCAAGCAGCACAGAACTGGCCGTACGGGTCTCACATGGCCAAGCAGCACCAGAACTGGCTTGTATTCAGCAAATAACTCGCTCTATTTCAGGCAAGGCAGATGGTTGTTGCAACCAAAAGTTTTTGCTTAATAAAAAAAATCACACCCGTGTGAACTGAGTGGTGTAAGGTTTTATATAGACTGATCAGCTGTGGTCTGACGTAATGTCTGATGTAACGAAATCACACCCGTGTGAACTGGGTGACCATAGCAACCATGCTCATTTTTTCTGCACTAACAAAGCCAGTTGTAGGAGTGGTTTACACCACTCAAAAAATCCATGCCAAAGAGGTGTTTCCATTCACAGCATAGCTTATTGTTTATTCATTGATGAACATTTATTAATTGTATGTTTGACATCGTGACGGCGGGTTAATGGCGTTAACCCCCCAGGCGTTTCCCCTTGTTCGCGGCGGCGTCGTCACGGCATCGTTAGCGATGTTCAAAATGTGAACGGTGGGGGAAGTAATGGTATGCAAATGATGTTGATGAGGGAACATGCTAATAATAACCCCCCCCCCTCCCTCCCCCCTCCCCTCCCCTCCCCTCCCCTCCCCCCCTGTGTGCTCCTCAGACTGCCTGTGTCGACGCCATGAGCGGGCTTCTGAAGAGGAAGTTTGAGGAGGTGGATGAGGACCCGTGCTACTCCTCGCCCTCGCCCTCCCTCTCCTCCTCGGCCTACTCGGGCTGGGACTCGGAGGGCGAGAGCTGCTACTCCGACACCTTGGATTCCACGCCCAGCAACCCCAGCTCTCCAGCCACAAGTTGTAATGGTGAGTGCTGCTCTCATGTCCTCAGTGGCGTGCACAGACATTTAGAGGGGCAGGTGCTCAAGTTAAAAAAGGGCACCTTGTGCAGCGCGTGGAACCGGCCGGTTGCCTTAATCCATTTTGGGCGGGAACCCCTTTTGGTGTTAGCATTATGTTATGCTTTAGCTATTGAAAAATAGCAGATCTACAAGCTCATAGCGCGCCACCGAGTGGCGCGCTATGAGCTTGTAGGTCTGCTATTTTTGAAAAATCCAAAAAAAAGAGAAAAAAAAGTTTTTTTTTCTTTTTTTTTTCTTCAAAAGGGCACATTGCCAAAAGGGCAGGGGGTGCTCTAGCACCCCCTAGTGTCTATCTGTGCACGCCACTGCATGTCCTCCTACACAGAATCATAGTAAGAGGGTTAGGATGAGCACTTTAGTCTGTCTGTCTCCCAATGACCATATTCACACGTCGGTAATTCTTGCTCTTATGTCATTGGGGGGGGGGGCGGGGTTATCTTTACTGCTCCATCAATTCGAAAAAAGAGCTCTGATATCAAACGTATAAACCGGTTTCAAGGGACTCGGCCAACTGGCAGCATATAAAACACTTCACCCAAAATGATTTCAGACGTGTGCAATGAATTCCCCTTTTGATTTCTGGCAAACTGAAGCCGCGCAGAAGCGCTAATCTCATTATGTGGAGAATGTTGCACCTTGTGGCCCCGACTCACCCAGGAACTCTACAGACGCCACAGGCCAAGCCTTGACCTTTTTTTTCCCCCTCCCCGACAGAGATGTGCCATCGAGCTGTGGATGCGTTTCTGTTTTTGGCCCCCTTCTTTTGACTCTCTGCTGTCCCTTCAGGGGATTTGGGGGGGGGGGGGGGGGGGGGGGGGGGGTGATGTTCATAGGGTAGAATAAGTACTGGAAGAAGGAGCAAACAGTTGTGAGGTTCCCAGGATGGCAGAGTGCTAGGGAGGGAGCCAGGCGGAGACGTTGTGGGCAGGGTGCCCATGGCTCTGGGAACACACAGAGCCTTGTTGTAGAGGGGCCTGGGCACGCACCCAGCACAGGTGCTGCTGGAGGAGAACCGGGGGTGAAGGAGCCGGAGGGGTGGGGGGGGGGGGGGGGTGAGAGAACCGGGGGTGAAGGAGCCGGAGGGGTGGGTGGGTGGGTGGGTGGGGGGTGAGAGAACCGGGGGTGAAGGAGCCGGAGGATAGAGCCATGAGGGAAAGAAGAAGGCATGTCGGAACATTGAGGAAGATGGAGGACTGTGTGTGTGTGTGTGTGGAGCATTATAATCCGGTGTTTGTGTTGGAGAGAAAGTCGTTGTGCTTTGCCGGGAGGGGATATGGAAAAAAAACCCAGAAGCAAGGCTATCCCATTAAGAGGCTGCGGAGGAGGAGGAGAGTGTCATTTGTCTTCTGCGGGTGTCATAAGCCTGACTGGATATGATGGATGCGAGACTGAAAGGGGGTCTCAGTTTGTCTCGTCTGTATTACCTGCGGCAGCAGATGCAGCGCGGGGACAAACAAGACTATTGTCTGTCTGTGGCGGATGAGAGGGGGGCGGCAGACGAGACCACGTTTAAGCCTGCCTACTGGCAAGGGAGGTCTGTTCTCTCTCTCCCTCTGATCTACACTGATCAGGGTTGTCTCTCGTCCTTGCCCCCCCCCCCCCCACCCCCCCCCCCACCCCCGCCTGATTCTGGAGGTCAGGCAGTGGCGTGAGGCGTTTGTTGTGGCACGACGGCTGCTTTCACCATGTGAAGTGCAGTAGCAAAAAAGCATACGGTATAACGCAAACTTCCTCCCGGGGCTCGGTTTTCCCGCTAAGATCCTGAAGTTAATGCACAACACATGTGGCTACACGGTTATCCGTCTTCCGTCCGCACATGATAAGCATCGGTGAGCTGGCAGCTTACGCAGAGGAAAGTTCCTTTTTCTGCTTGCCTTTAAGCAAGGCTCAAAAGTCATGTTGAATATTCCCGTGCGGAAGACGTGGAATTTATAATAAAAACTGGATAAACTGTTGGGCTCGTTCGGTTCCCACATATGGTTCCACTTTGATCCCCATGTGGTTTTAGTGTATATACCATGGTGTCTGCTCACAGAAAAATGGGCCGCCTCTGTCTGTGGTCCCTGAATGTTTTTAGCAGAGGAAGAAGGACCTTTTGACTCTTGTGCTGGTAACTCTGGTGGTCTGGTGCTGTTTGTGTGTGTGTGTGGGGGGGGGGGGGGGGGGATAATGTTCATCCCCATTCTGAGAATTGATGCTGTGCTTGCCGCCTTGCCCTCTCCCCTCCCTCCCTCCCCTCTGCCTTTTTCCGGAAGCCACAGCCCTCCAAAACATGTGACGCACTGGTTTGTGATCCTGGCTGTGATCCGCTTCCTTCATTCTGCTGGCCAGCATGGAGACATTCCTGGACTGGGTGGTTGTTTGTCATGCAGGAGGAGGGGGAGGTGGGGGGGGAGGGGGGGTGGTAACAACAAGACCGAATGGATTTGGACATTTCTATTTATTTTTTGTACTCTGCAGGATTCAACAGGTGTTCATTGCATTATGATTTCTTGTAAATTGGGGTTCATGATGAGGCTTGGCTGAAGTCGAAGGGGGCGAGAGGCGACTCGTTGGCTTGTCCCACACTGCCCCCTAGTGACAAAAGTGAAAACTACTCGAGCCCAATGGATGACTGGCTGGTGAACATTATTTGTCAACACTCTGACACTGATCAGACAGGCTGTGTGGTGTGTTTCTAATGCCTGAAGAGAAGGAGGAGGAAGTCTTCACGCCGTTTTCAATGCTTTAGGCCACATATGCCGCAACTGTGTGTGTGTGTGTGTGTGTGTGTGTGTGTGGGGTGTGTGTGTGTTTTACCGCTTTTGGTAATTAACCCATTTATGCCTGACGTCAAAATAAGAAAAACGTTCGCTCTGAAAGAATATATATTCAAAGATTTGTGCCGCATATTTACGATTTTTCAAAAATAGCAGACCTACAAGCTCGTAGCGCGCCACTATGAGCTTGTAGATCTGCTATTTTTCAATAGCTAAAGTATAACATAATACTTAGTTAAAACACCAAAAGTGGTTCCCGTCCAGAATGGGTAA
This sequence comes from Electrona antarctica, assembly GCF_951216825.1. Classification (NCBI taxonomy): domain Eukaryota; kingdom Metazoa; phylum Chordata; class Actinopteri; order Myctophiformes; family Myctophidae; genus Electrona; species Electrona antarctica. The sequence goes on along the minus strand of NC_136801.1, from coordinate 2,922,601 downwards.
ATTATTTTGGGAGCATTCAAAACAGTGTGCAGACTTACCTCTCTTCAGTTTATCTCTTTTGTTCAAGAGCACCCGTTGCATTTCTCCTGACCCACCAGTATGTTTCTAATGGTGTCTCGTTCTCCCATCTCTCTCCATCCCACCACAGTCACGTCCATCCTGAAGAAGGCCAAGAGGGCCCGCCACGGCAACAACGTGACCTTCGACCGGGTGACGGTGTTCTTCTTCCCGCTGTGCCAGGGCTTCGTCGGCGTGCCCAGCAAAGGGGGCTGCACCCTGGGCATGACGCAGCGGTACTGCGCCCTGCGCTCCTACACCCTGGACGAGTTCGCCGTGGAGCAGCGGCAGGAGAAAAGGGAGAAGATTCTCACGTGGCTCCGAGAGGAGAAGCTGGACGCTCTCAAGCTGAAGGTGAGTTCGGAGCGCCATGGAACAGTTTGTTAGACAGAAATGTATCGGAGTACAGCATCGGAGTACAGTCAAACATTTTGTCCAAAAGGGACAAAGGGACACAAAAAAAAAAGATCCTTGCGGTCTTGTTTCATTCTATCCAGTGGGAAAAGGCTGAAACTTTAACCCATTAAGGGTGACCGGGAAAGTATCTGTTATTTTAGATTTATATATATATATATATATATATATATATATATATATATATATATATATATAGCGTTAGAGTTTTTCTGAAAACTCTTTAGATTTAGAAGAGTGGTCCTCAAAAATAGAATAGAAAAATAGATTTTTTCTTTTTTTGAAAAATCTTGAAACATTTTCAGATGGGAGTCCGCGGCCAAACACTGATTTTTCAAAAATAGCAGACCTACAAGCTCGTAGCGCGCCACTATGAGCTTGTAGATCTGCTATTTTTCAATAGCTAAAGTATAACATAATGCTTAGTTAAAACACCAAAAGAGGTTCCCGTCCAGAATGGGTTAACATTTACCGATAATGAGTTCCACTGTTGGCTCTATAAACAACAGTTTTTGGAAGTTGTTTTGTAAGTTCCAAATAACCTGTCCTGTCCTGTGTGATATCTAGTATCTACGTTTTTATAGACCCAAATTAAATAAAAATTCATGTGTCCTTCGTGTCCAACAGCTGACCATGAACGGAACGCAGGACAGCGAGGAGGCGGAGCGGCTGACGCTGGCCGACATCCCCGAGGACGCCGTGGACCTCGGCAAGTTGGCCGCCCTGGTGGACGACGGCTCCTTCCTGCCCCCAATCCAGTCCAAGCAGCGCCACGCCCTCCTCAAGGCGGCCGGCGTCAAGAATATCGACAAGGAGGAGAAGCGGCAGCTGCACGAGCTGCGGAACTCCCGCGACAACTGCGGCTGCGACTGCCAGGGCTTCTGTGAGCCGGAGACGTGCAGCTGCAACCTGGCGGGCATCAAGTGTCAGGTATGATGATTTTGCGTTGAGCTTGTTGTACAATCTGCTATTTTTGAACATTTCTGAAAAATCTGGCAATTGTGAGCACCACTGATTTAGAAAGCATTTTGTAGAATTGACCTCAGGTCTTAATGGGTTGTTAACAAAACCACCTGTCTCTCTCTCTCTCTGTTCCCGTCTCTCTCTCTCTCTCTCTCTCTCTCTCTCTCTCTCTCTCAGAAGGACCATTCCTCGTTCCCCTGTGGCTGTACCAAAGACGGCTGCTGCAACACGGAGGGCCGCATCGAGTTCAACTCCAGCCGGGTTCAGACGCACTACATACACACCATCATGAAGCTGGAGCTGGACCGCAGGCTGGAGGAGCACTCCAGCCCGGAGGAGGAAGAGGAGGAAGAGGAGATGTCCAACCACGTGGCCTCCATCCCCTCCTTCCCCTTCAGCACGGAGCTGGCGTCGGCCGGAGAGAACAGCTGCAGCAGCGACATGACCGACTCCTCGTCGGACTCCTCGGGTCAAAGCGAGGACTGCGACGCGGTGGGTTGCGGGAGCGCGGATGTCGGCGAGAACGGTCTGAGCCGCATTCTGAGCTTCTGCGACGTGGACAATGAGGACGGGGACGGGAACGCCAACGCTAAAAGCGCCTGTTGCACGGAGCAGCAGCGGCGAGAGCAGCAGTCGTCGTCGGCCATTCCATACGGTAGCTTTAGCATGGTGGACTTCCCGGACGAGAACGACAACATGGGCGCCGCGCTGCTGGACTCGGTGGACGGCGGTCACACGGACAATCGGGCCGCGGCCATCTCGGAACTGCTGGACGAGAACGCCAACCAGGACAACGCCCTGTTCCACAGTGGCAGCGTGCCGCGCACGCCGTCGCCGTCCATCGACCGCTCGGAGAGCTACAACATGGACCTGAGCCTCTCGTCGGAGTCCGACCTGGAGTTCTTGGACGGCTTCCCCTGCCTGGGTCCTAGCTTCCCCTGCCTGGGTCCTAGCTTCCCCTGCCTGGGTCCCAGCTCGCTCTACAACTCCCTCAAGGAGTACGAACACATGGACAACTTTTTCCAGTTTCAGTTGCCCAGCTACCCCAGCCAGCCTCAGGCCGGTGACCCCGGGACCTGCCTTCTGGAGTCTCTGATCGGCCTCTCGGAATCCGTCCCAGAACCCCCCGCCGCTTTTACAGACAATCAGCTGTTGGAGGAAGCCATGAAGTTGTCTGTGATGGAATCTGTGAAAGTTTAATATGCGGCATGCTAATGCTGTGGACAGTGTAATAAAATGACTTGGGGGGTTTGGAGGGGAGCTGTACATGCACATAAGATGTCATTGCTAATGGATTTGATGTTGGAGGAAGCTGTGATTGCCCTCTTGCCTATTTTAATGTTTAGAATTCCAGACTTGCCTTCAAAATGTTAGTAAAGCTGTTGGGGGGGAAATTATTGCTGTGTGAAATGGCAGCTAGTGTTTCAGTGAGAGTGAAGTAAAAAAGAAAAAAAAAACAATCAGGCGCAATTGAACCACCTTTACCATAGCCCATGTCAACCAATGATGGTTCTCGATTCCTAAGAAAATACATTTAACCGAACCTGAGCAAGCATTCAACTTTATTGGGGCAAAGTAGGGAAGCTTAACACAGCTGAATGTGCACCTCAGGAATTTTTTTCAAGCTTTCTAGATTTTGGAGGCAATGCATGGTGACCATTGCTGTGATGGACAAGGTTTTTTTGCCTTTCTACAATACCCACAACATAGTCATGTTCATGATGAGCTCTCTTTGGACTTGGATATTTAGTCCCACGTGACTTGAGGTGTTGCGTCCTCCCTGTGTTGTATCAATGAAGCTATGGGACACACCCCCTGAATCTATTAGACTTTTTCCCTTTCTCTCCCAAGAGTCTTGTATGGTACAACAACAACAAAACAAATCCCTCTCAAAGCTCCTTGATCTGCACTTTATCTGTGAAAATATAAAGTTCTGTATAAATAGGCAGAGTTTTGGTTCTATGGGGTCGATTCAACGGGAAAAACTACATTATGGAGCTTCTTATTTATGAGTTACATTACCTGGCGTTTTCTGAGGAAGAAATGCTCACAACAAGCAAGACAAGGCTGTAACTGTATTATCTATATCCATTTTTAAATTATTTCCTATTTATTTCTGATAGTCTACTTTCATTCTAGCCGCACTGTGGTTTGGTATTCTTCACCTGAAAGTGCAATCTTTCCTCCCTGTCCCTTCGCGACATTGTTATGGGAAATGGGGACCACAAGTCCAGCAAAAATATTAGTATTTAATATCTATTCTGTTATACTTTTAACACTTTTTTTTGGGTAACTTATTATGTTATTTCACTAGTTATTTAATTTAGGACAGTTTGGCAATAAAATGGGCTGTTTGTGAAGTTTACTGGGTGTGCCTGTTCACCAGGGGAGACATGTCCTCCAGTTGTGTGTGTGTGTGTGTGCACAGACATGTCCTCCAGTTGTGTGTGTGTGCGTGCACAGTGCATCTACTTTTGAATTGAAAACTGTGGAATCTCCCTTTTTGTGCTGAAACTAAATTATCGGTCTGTTGTATCGCTGCCTAATGTCACCATATAGAAGATTACACTAATATTTTGTAACTAATTTATGTAGGTTGGAAGAAAGAAATCCTAAATCGCTGACAAAATTATTTTATTAAAAGAAAATTTAGTCATTTTCAATTTCGGAGAGAAAAAAAAATAATCTTTGTAATATATGAATTATAGATAAATGTATACTTATGAAGGCTAATTGCTGTCTAGCATTCTGAAGTATTTTTCATAGCCAAGTCTAATGGTTAGATTATATTAGCTGAGATGCCACTAAAACTAAAATGAATTGAAAAGATCAATTTGATTGTACTCATCATTTTTGGGAAGGTTGTGACCAATTAAGGTCACGCTATTAGTTTGAAGTTGTTCGTGGGTAAAAATTGCATATATTATACAGTTTTTATCACATGCAAAAAAAATCTGAATGAGTTGCCTCATCGTGGAGTATCAAACGAAACCTTTTTTAAATGGCGGTTCTCCTGACGCCGGTGTGAAAACGAGGGACACGTTAATATGTACATATCTCACCCTTTCTACAGCTGTTTCTACAGCCACTCTGGACCCTATAGGAATTATGCATGCAGGTCCCATTTGTTTAAAAAAAAGAGTTATTCCGATTTATTGTATACTTTGAAAAAGTGCAGAGCGCACATTGGAAATGTATTACCTGCTTTTTTTTTGCCTTTTTGATTTCTTTGAAAATCACCTGATGTATGTTCTTTCTTACGCCATAGAAGGAGACACGTAAAACATTTCTCTTTTCTCTTGTATAAAACATCAAATTCTCATGAAGAAACGGCAACGGCGAGTGTTTTATCAATGTAATGTATTACGGCTTCTTTTTTTTTTGTATTCTTTTCAAAGAATGTGTCTTACATTTTTGCCTTTTGTGTTGTACATATTTCTGCTTTAATGGTACTGCAGAGCAAACAAAGCTGCTTTATTTTTTACATATTCACACTTTAACTTACCGTTCAAAAACACTTTCTTTCATTCAAGCCATTTTGACAGCTTGTCCCTCCAAATAAAAAAGGAAAAATGTATTTATGCTTGACTGTTTTTATTTTTTGTTCATAAAATCTCATCTGCCTCATTTGTTGGAAAGAGAGGTATGAAGCACTAATGTTTCAAGGTTGTACTTTATTGTTGCATCTTGTGTACAGCCTGGTACGTAAGAGTAAAACTTATTTTTGTCATACCAAAGACTCTAAAAATGGGACCCAATGCCTCCCTGCTTGACACTCAGCATCAAGGGTTGGATTGGGGGTAAGTCCCTGCGACACACTAGCGTCATGTCCAGGGGGTGTACTTGTACATCAAGCTGCCTCACGCTACAGAAACAGGAGATAGGCTCCTGCCCTATGGGCCTCATGGCTCGGCAAGGCTACTTACTTATTTTTGTTTGGCTTCCTTCAGACAATGCAGCAGCATACTGGAATAGATAACATCAGTCACAGCAAGCACAGAAAATAAAGTGATAGAATAAAAAGTACAAGAAAGCAAAAAAAAAAGAGATTAACCTACGTGCATGTTTTCTCTGTAGTAGCCTAGTTGGGTAAAGCTTATGTTCCATATGTACAGCAAAAAAAAGTTTAGAAAGGTGTGGGTGTGGGTGCTGGCGGCGTGTTTCCTCCTCCGCGTCATCAGTGCCCATACCCGAGGTGGGGTTGGCGAAAGGGCCTTTTCTGTGTGGAGTTTGCATGTTCTCCCCGTGTCCCCTAGGGTAGGTAGTAGGTACCCTCACAAAAAACATGCAGTAATCCTGGTCTCTAAACTACCTCCCCCTGGCCAGCCGGGGCGCCTGATGGAGGGGAAAGGAACTGGTTGGAATAACATGTTCCTTCCACGCGCTACATCCAACAAGGGAAACTCCCCCCTGTCAGGTGTAAAGGATCAACTTGGACACTCAGGCATGAAGGAAGCACGAGTTCAAGTCTGTTGCTCTCCCCATGTCCCCCATATATGGGGACTAGGTTGGCGGAGGGTGTGTAGAGCCCAGGACCACATTAGATAATTGACACAGGGGTGAAAAATGGGTTACAAAAAAAAAGAAAGAAAGGTGCAATTCGAGGCTATGTTCCATACAACACATTTAGTTTAGAAAGCTGCAGTTGGAGCATAACGGTGTGAGAGGAGGGTGTGTGTAGTGTTTCCTTTGCCCTGTTTAGCTCTGGTTCTTATCAGTTAATTCATGTCATCTGATTGTTCGGGAGAAGATGCTTGAAGAAGAAATGTAGCCTGCCAATACTGGTATCGGCTTATGAATCATGACATTAACCGATGGCAGTATCTGATATATTATCTATTATTGATAAGCATCGATTTTGCATTGTCTATGTTGGTGTGTTCGTTATCTGCAGCCTACCGAGCTGAAGATTCTGAACAGTAATGAAGACTTTGTTTCCCTGGCACAAAAGGGGAAATTATGTCACCAAAAACAAAATAAATATCGGCTTTCGGCCCAAAAAGGTAATACACAAAAGAAAGAAAAGAAAATATATTTGAAAAGACCATTACTGTGTCAAAAGTAATTAACTAACTATACTATAAAAGCTGGTCAAACAATTGTCAAATATCAGAAAAAGGCAAACATAACACAAATAGGCCCCATATTCTGGAATCTGGAGGGTCCGCAGTTCAAATATGATTACTTTGGGGGGCCCCCAGTTCAAATATGGTTATTTTGGGGGGTCCCTGCAGTTCAAATATGGTTATTTTGGGGGGTCCCTGCAGTTCAAATATGGTTATTTTGGGGATCCCGGCTGTCACACTCTGTTCTTGAGTGAGGGTAGTGTGTGCACAAAAGGCAGTGACACAGTTCTCAAAACCTCAAAAGGTTTTCAAATGAGCAGGATACTCAAAATAGGAAGCCAGAGTCCTCTTAAAGGGATAGTTCAGATTTTTTTAACTTAAGTTGTATGAAATACTTGCCATTAATATAGTGGTTGCAACTGTATTAATTGATTGCCCGAGTCCTGTGGTGGGAGTTCTGCTCTGGTTTTGGTGAAATATCAAGTAGTTCTGGTCATTTTGTGGGGGGCACTGGGGCCACGCAGTAAAAGTAAATGAATCCACAAAACTAACGTAATTTGTATTGTTGACCTATTTCTAAAATATTAGCGCGACTTTCGTTCAACTTTGACCCCTCTATCACATGGAACTATTTTTTGGGCGTAGTGATATGGACACAAAAAACATAGTTCTGGGTGATAGAGGGGTAAAAAAAGAACGAAAGTTGCACTCATATTTTAGAAATAGGTCAACAATACAAATTACGTTAGTTTTGTGGATTAATTTACTTTTACTGCGTGGCCCCCAGTGCCCCCCACAAAATGACCAGAACTACTTGATATTTCACCAAAACCAGAGCAGAACTCCCACCACGGGACTCGGGCAATCAATTAATACAGTTGCAACCACTATATTAATGGCAAGTATTTCATACAACGTAAGTTCAAAAAATCTGAACTATCCCTTTAAGCAAAAACAAACTGTTTTATTCATTCACCTTTCACGTGTCAAAAATGGTGTCCCAAAAACAGCACAACACACTATTTACACTGGCCGAATAGGTTGGCCCTCCTGGTCTACAGCCCTACATCGACTAGGTTGGCCCTCCTGGTCTACAGCCCTACATCGACTGGCCCTCCTGGTCTACAGCCCTACATCGACTGGCCCTCCTGGTCTACAGCCCTACATCGACTAGGTTGGCCCTCCTGGTCTACAGCCCTACATCGACTGGCCCTCCTGGTCTACAGCCCTACATCGACTAGGTTGGCCCTCCTGGTCTACAGCCCTACATCGACTGGCCCTCCTGGTCTACAGCCCTACATCGACTGGCCCTCCTGGTCTACAGCCCTACACCGACTGGCCCTCCTGGTCTACAGCCCTACATCGACTGTCCCTCCTGGTCTACAGCCCTACATCGACTAGGTTGGCCCTCCTGGTCTACAGCCCTACATCGACTGGCCCTCCTGGTCTACAGCCCTACATCGACTAGGTTGGCCCTCCTGGTCTGCAGCCCTACATCGACTGGCCCTCCTGGTCTACAGCCCTGCATCGACTGGCCCTCCTGGTCTACAGCCCTGCATCGACTGCTTGTCAGTGGCAGGTCCCCCTTCTTAAATAGGCTATAGGCCCCTGCAGAGACAATAACTACTTCAACACATAATCACATTTAACCCTTGTATATGTGACAGGTGGGACATTAGGACCTGGGAGCCGCCTGCCCAGAGCGGTAGCTTGACAGAGCCTCTATATTAAAACTCCCGTGAGATCAATGAAGCTCACGTTTGTTCTCGTTCCGTCGTGTGCATGTAGCGTCAGTGCCCAGCAGCACCCGTCGTGTCCGTATCAATCAATTTACCAAGAAACTGTTGGTGCTGTTGTGCGGCTAGGCTGTGCAGAGCAGACTCCACTTGGACCCAGTGTCCACACACATTAACAGAACACAGAACAATGTCAGACCGGATCCAGACCTGGCTAGCCTGAATCCTGCCTACTGGGTATAAGTGCCTTGGGCCTAGGAGGCTGAACTGGTGACACAGAGTGGTCAGCAGACAGCCATTGCTCTTTTCCTCAGTTTTATTTTGTTTTTAATTGTTTCCATGCTCTACAGTGCCTCCAGTATTTTATAACATTATTGAAAGAAACCCCCTTTACTGTATCTTTTACTGAATGACCGTTGTTACCCCCCTTCCCCACTTCTAGTGTGATTTTACCTTTTGACTAACAGTCAGCAAGTGTTTTGTGTGCGCAACATAAGTCGCAGTGCCATGATAGTTGCCGTGATTTATATCTTATGCTCGTAACAGTTTGCAGTGATTTATATCGTATTATCTTAACAGTGTGCAGTGTTATATTATGAGAAGTGCTATATTGTCCCTCCGGTCAAGTAATTGAAATACAACACTTTTGTGGTTTTGCTATCTGTACTATGTGAAATTGTGAATAAAAGTTGATCTAGTGATTGTACACAGAAAAGCCTCTGTCGTCTATAAAGTACCTTGCATGGGGATTTTGGTTACAAGAGTAAATACTGAATACGGGTCTCTCACCCATTGAGAGTGGCGTAGTCCTAGTCTATGAGCTTTTGGTTCTTATTCCAAAAGTATCATCAGTGTCCATCTGGTCACATATAATTCACATTTAAATCATTACACATCATCCATAATAATTCACATATTTACAAAAACCTACAGTTGGTCTGATCCAGTGGGATGGACTGAGCATGCTCCCTACAATGGAGTCAGGCACTATAAAAGGCAGCCTCATGCTCCAATCGGGTCCTTCCCCACTGGTCAGCACCAGGAAGCACTGTGGTAACACATTCTCCAAACATGATTCACAATTTAAAGAATAAAGGTGAGACCCATTGTTGTGTCCTCATACATACATACAATCATTAAACATATAATTTAGGGGAGAACACAAGAAAACAGTCTGAGTCAGTGGCACACCTGCAGTTCAAATTATGGTTATTTTTGGAGGGTTGCGGCCTGGAAAGGTTGAGAACTACTGCTGTAGTCTCTGGTCTTCCACTGGCTTCCATGTGTTGACCTACACCAGCGGTGGGCAACTTTGACAATGGAGAGGGCCACTATATTTCAACACTCACTCCCTAGGGCCATATATTACGGTCGTCGCAAAAATAGCCGATCTACAAGCTCAAAACGCGTCGCGCTGCGACGCGTTTTGAGCTTGTAGATCGGCTATTTTTGCTATATTCGAATTGAAATCTTGAATTTTTGCTATTTTTTTAATCAGAATCCTGAAAATTAATATTTTTAATTTCAAATGCCTTTAATTATACTTGTGTTGAAGCATTGAGCTACTAATTTAGACTGAAGTAATTAAAGCGGGTCATGTTTGCATGTTATGGAATTGTAATCAGCTGAAACCAATATTATATCAGAATTCTGACATTAACCTGAGGGCCGCATTAAGTGAAGGTGGTGGCCGCATGTGGCCCCCGGGCCGCCAGTTTCCCACCCCTGACCTACACCTACAGGATGCAACAGCAGCACAGCACACAACGTTGTCATGAAATGTGAGCAATTAGTGAGATTCTATGAAGAGGCAGAGGAATGCCAAGAATGTTTCCATATTGTCTGGGAGCCGCCAATGTGCTGTTGATTCAACACATGGAGCAATGATGCCACATACTGGTTCAATTGAGAACTGCTATCAAATGATGATGCACTTTATAAGCACTAAGCAGACAGAGGGAAATATTATTTTAAAGGTTTTTTTATGAGGGAAAAAATCACAAACTATCCATGTTATAATATTTTCCTTTTATTCTGTGGAAGTTGCTCCACCTGTGTTAAAGTGTTGGTGGTGTGCAGTCCTTAATGCTCTGACCACAATGAAAAAATGAGCATCTATATTATTTTCACAGGTTCACTTAGAAGGAAATGACTCCTTTTAGTCATTATTAGGACAACCTCACTCATCTGCATGCCCCTCCATTACCTGCAAAGAAAAAAAAAGTAGGCTACTAGCATTTTTTGGAACAAATGAGAAATTTCAATTAAAGTAGGCTACAATAAGCATTTGCATTAAAAATAAAAAAAATAAAAACATCACACCACTATAAAATAAACCAAATTTTATGCAAAATAATAATAATAAAATGCTTAAAAATGAACAAGAAATAGCAGGTTTAAAACTTCAGTCAGCTGTATGTCTAGTATTCGATCAACCAACAAACAACCACAAAAAAAAATAGATGTAGTAATGACAAGAGAGAGACTTACGGTGTCGTAGATCCAGTCAAAGAAGTAGGAGACTCGGGTGAAGACGGTGGGTAGGTTGACCTGGTTACAGCTTCCAGATGGACCGTAGCTGACCACACCGTGCACTCTGAACACATCACCTTCAGTCTTGCAGCTCAGCGGTCCACCAGAGTCGCCCTGAGAAGAGGAAAGGAGAGTTGTGGTCAACATCCATAACTCATAAAGATGTGGTGTTATATGTCAAAGTCATACGATTTTGTCACACACGTTACCGCAGTGATATTTGTTCTCCGCATTTGACCCATCTCTTGGAGCGGTGAGCCGCAGCGTGCGCCGCGCTCGGGAATCATTTGATTAGTAGATTTGACCCCCAATCCAACACTTTGATGCTGAGTGTCAAGCAGGGCGGCATTGGGTCCCATTTTTACAGTCTTTGGTATGACCCGGCCGGGGATCGAACCCCGACCTCCCAGTTTCAGGGCGGACACTATAACCACAAGGCCACTGAGCTGTCTTAATAACTTAAGACATATAACAACAGACATATAACAATTTTTTTTTTATCTGAGAGCTGTGGTGAAAAGTAACTAAGTACATACACTCAAGTATTGTTTCTAAAGTTCCTAAAGATTTGGCACCCCCCTGTAATAACGGAGGATCCCAGACCCCCTGTTGAAGAGGGTTAACCCTAACCCTGTAATAACGGAGGATCCCAGACCCCCTGTTGAAGAGGGTTAACCCTAACCCTGTAATAACGGAGGATCCCAGACCCCCTGTTGAAGAGGGTTAACCCTAACCCTGTAATAACGGAGGATCCCAGACCCCCTGTTGAAGAGGGTTAACCCTAACCCTGTAATAACGGAGGATCCCAGACGCCCTGTTGAAGAGGGTTAACCCTAACCCTGTAATAACGGAGGATCCCAGACGCCCTGTTGAAGAGGGTTAACCCTAACCCTGTAATAACGGAGGATCCCAGACGCCCTGTTGAAGAGGGTTAAGGCTATGACTTGTGCTCCAGTACCTGGCAGCCTGAGGTGACTCCATCCCCTCCAGCACACACCATGGACTTCAGGGCATTGCTTCCCCACCAGTCACCCCTTGAACAGGTGGCATGGCCCACCACATCTATTGCAGCCTCTTGCAGCTTGGCAGGTACGCCGCTTCCAGCTAAAAAAAACAACAAAATATCGAAGTTTTATTTATGTCTCTGTCTGTCTGTCTGTCTGGTGTGCATGCCAAAATGTGTCAACATTTTCAAAGAACAGGAGCCTTCCAACAGTCAATAGTACCGGTTCCTCACTTCCTCCCCAGCTTTGTATCGACGTGTCCTTGAGCAAGACACTGAAACCTCCACAACTGCTACTCAGATAGCCTACTTTGTTTGTACTTCTGGTATGCGGTCAGGCTTAGGCTTGGCTCAGGGAAGAGGACGCCCCTGCCATGCATAGTCCACCATGGCACCGTTGGAGGTGCGACAAAGAAAGCAGGAAGACCATCCTTCTGTATGAAATAATGAATAGCTGGCCAGTGCATCTAAGTAAACTAATACAAGTGAAATGCAGAACACTTACAGTAGAGAAGCCCCCAGCCGGTGATGTAACAGGTGAACTTGTTGGGCAGTATGTGTCCAGAGTGAGGCAGGGGAGCAAACTCAATATAGCCGTTGTCATACATGCCTTCGGCTATCTTCATCAGAGCAATGTCATTTCTAAAAGGCAAACAGAACAGTATAATGTTCATTTTGTCAAACTAAGACATGACAAGACAACTATAGACAAAATATTTTCGTCGTCGACTACCTTTTTTCTCACTGATGAAAACTAACTTAAAAACTACGCTAATGATGACTAAAACTAGCTTACTGGAGTGGAGAAGAGATCCAGTAGAACTAAAAGACAATTCATTTTATGTTTGGTTGCACTCCGGTGATGTGCTCTGAAAATAGCAGATCTACAAACTCTCTTGCACCAGAGAAATTGACTTTAGCCATTAACCCATTCTGGACGGGAACCCCTTTTGGTGTTTTAACTAAGCATTATGTTGTACTTTAGCGGCTATTGAAAAATAGCAGATCTACAAGCTCATAGCGAGCCACCGAGTGGCGCGCTATGAGCTTGTAGGTCTGCTATTTTTGAAAGATCGTAAAAATGCCGCACAAATCTTTGAATATATATTCTTTCAGAGCGAACAAATAGGCTACTGATGTCTTTCAAGAAATATGGGGACAGTTCATACGTTTTATGAAAAGCAATCCTTTAGGACCTGCATTAGATAATTCTGTTACACATGTGTGAAGAAAAATCTGTTTTGTTTGTTTTTCTTTCTTTTTGTTGTTTTTTTATTATCATTTTTATTGGATATGTTTGTGTGATGTGTTTGCTATGTAATGTTTAATTATGGGATATTTTATTAGCACAAGAGCTATAACTCTGTAATGTTTTTGTGACTGCCGTAATGTTATTATTTTGTTTACTAGTATTTACTTATTTGGGTAAAATATATATTTGTTCTGGTTTCCGGAAGTTGGTTACGTCATTTCCGGTGCCCTGCCCTTATATGGGTATCTTAAGGCCGCTCACACAAGCATGATATGCTTCCAGGAGGAAACAGTTGAGCATATGAAGGAGAAAGAAGACAGTTAAGGGAAAATTTAGCAGAAATGAAAAAGGTACGACTTAGTAAATATATTAAGAAAAGTATCAGGAGACAGGTGCTATAGGCACAATTTGAATATTTGAGAGTAACCAAACTGATTGATAGAATATAGGTTTTGTTGTGTAATGTAACTCAGGAATCCAATAAGTAGGAGGAATAAAGACACCAGTAGGTGGCGGTAATGCACAGATTTGTTTGCCAACCGCCAATAAACCCCACTAGAAGAAGAAGAAGAATGATATGATTCCGGTCTGTGTGCTACAGGCATACGGAATGTTTGAAGACAGCGTGTCACAAGTTTAAGGTTCGTTTTGTTGTTTCTGCATCATTGGTTTAAGTTATTTGTCAATATTTGAGTTATATGTTGTATTTCATGATGAGGTTTATTGATCGTTTTGTTTCTTTTCAGTTTGCATATTGTTTGTGTTCATTATGGTATGGGTTCCAAAACCACGTCATTCCCTTTGATCCTACGTGCAGCCAGTGAGGTGAATAGGCTACTTGTGTTTTGTGCATTTTATTTAATTATCTTTTATGTGCTTTATTCTTCTGACTGCCTGATCACTGTTCATTGTGTTTATTTGACAGTTTTGACGTTGTTGTTGTTATGGCTTATTGAAAGAAGGGAAGAAATAAAGCCCGCAGCACCAGTACCCTACTTACTACACAGAACTGACGTCGTTTTTAAGATTCACTGGGAGTGACAGTTTTATATAATTGAAAAATGTCAAATATATTGTTAAAACTAAGCTCTACAAACTCACAATGAATCGCGCTGTAGTGCATTTAATAAATAATAATAATTACTTTAGTCTTTTATAAACATTTAATTGAAATTGCACATTTGCACTGTGTGAGGTACTTTGGAAAACAACACAGCATGCTTGGTACTAGAATACGCCGAAGTTTCCCTACACTAAATATTTTCAGATGGGAGTCCATGGTTCACCATAGAGATTATATCTGGTCCACGGGCTAAGCTCAAGAACTTGTTTCCAGCCAGGCCCTGCTCATAGAACATTTCATCGTAGTGGTTCAATGCCTTGTTCAAGGGCACTTCAGCGGTGGTAATTTTAGCGTGTCGGACCGCTGATTCGAACTGGCGACCTTCCGGTATCAAGACCGCTCCACAATCCGTTCGGCCACCGCTGCCACAATAGGGTTTCCTCGTGCTAAATTTAGGGACCAGCCTCAGTATATAACTAGTCACACTGTTTGTAACTTTGTTTATGGTTTCTTTTCATTTATTGGCTGTTATAAGTTCACAATATCAATTTGCCGGTCCTCGACATGATTATTATTTTCTTACCCGTTGCCAAGAGCGCCTGTCCAGCCCGGATGGATGATAATCTTTACCACGTTGACGAACAGCTCCGTCCCGTCGTATTCATAGATGTCATGCTCTCCAAGCGCCACACGGTACGCACTGGGGTCCATGTTGCTGCAAGAAGAAGTAAGAACACGGTACAACACACCATGATTTAATACGTCAACAAAGCAGACAGTTTCAGACCAGACAGTCTTCTGTCAGCATGATACAAGTAGGGGTTAATATACTAGGGTTATACGCTTCTAAATGAAAGCACTCTTTTAATGTTAAAAAGTAGGCCCATAACTGGAAGAAGCAATTAAGTAGCCTTTGCTACTGGATTGATTGATTGAAAATGTATACAGTTTGTAGAATGGATAGCGTTCAGGGAAAGTACTGGTCAATAGCCTACAAAATCGGATTGGATAAAAAGCAGTAAGACTTGTTTACATAAGGGTCTTCCATTTTCAATTCATCAGAACATTTAAAGACATACAAATATACTTATATTAAAAAAAGAAAGTTGAAATCATATATAGGCCTACGGTTAGAAAAATAAGGGAAAATGTGTGTACAGTATAGAAAACTTAAAACTATAACACATTATTTTGGGGGGTCCCCAAATTTCCTGGTTTTTATTTATTATTATAAAAAAAAAAAAATTGCAGCTGAATGTCTGGAAAATGGAAATTAAGAGTTTACATGGTGCATGCATAAACTTTCCTTCAGTCTGGTTTCAGTATTAATTTATGATGTATTTTCTCTATTATTAAGGTTATTTTTGCAGTCAGTTTGTATTGGTGGTGGGGAGGGGGGCGGGGGTCACGAGACATGACCAAAGCATTTCCGGGGGTCCCCAGCCAAAAACGTTGAGAACCCCTGCCCTAGATAACCAAGGGTCTAGGGCAAGGGGCCAGTGAGGCTATTCAACGTTGAAGCTCTGGGCCCTAGTGGTAGGAGGAGGGACTACAGGCGGACCCGTGGATTCATGACCGGGAAACCCCGTGCAGCTGGGCTTTAACATTGAGCGCTCGGTTGCACTTCCGCATTTGACCACCAAAATGTGGTGGTCAAATGCGGAAGTAGACGTTCTGAGACGGTACTTCCGGCAGTCTTCCGGGTGCTTCAAAACGCCACTGAGCAACTTCCACTGACATGAATAGCTGGGGGGGCGGAGCTTCACGCCAGTTCAGTCTCTATCCTTTTATAAACTCTATGGTCTAGGGTCCCCGGATGATTAATAATAACAATAATGAACATTGTTTTCTCATAAAACAGTAAACAAACCAAGATTCAGTCAGTACATTTCTAAAGTTACAATTTAAGACCTTTTAAATACCTCTAAATTGGAAAACCAAAAATGGTCAAACATTGGCCAAATTGTTAAATATTACCTTAGAAAAATGCAAAACAAAAAAAATAGACAAGCTTGTAGATGGACTATTTTCACAATATTTATCTGTGGAACAGAGTCAAACTAAATGTAATGCATCAACTCCAAGTGCTTGTCAGGGTGGGCGGGAACCATTGCAGCCGAGGAGTAAAAACTAGACGTCATCATCGTCAGGTTTTTACTGAACTAGCTGAGGCTACAAGAATGCCACATGCTAGTTAGATGTCTTTATTATCCACAGGGGAAATTGTTTTGCTCATGTTAATGCGTATACATTCAAGACAATAGGCCTACATAAATATACAAATACCATAAAACACCCAGCAAAGTACTAGTAAAATAATTCTAAAATTAATGTTGGTGGTCCTTGACATGAAAAGGTTTATATTTAATCCATTTAGGCCTGACGTCGAAATAAAAAAAAATGTCTTCTAAATTCTGACAGTTTTCTGAAATACCTATTTGTATCAGTGGTGCTCAATATTTCATGTCAAGGACCCCAAAAATTATATGTAATTGGCCACCGACCCCCATCTGAAAATATGTTGTTCCAGGGACCTCCCCAGAAGCAAAGATTTGAGTTAAAAACGTTCGCTCTGAAAGAATATATATTCAAAGATTTGTGCCGCATTCATGATTTTTCAAAAATAGCCGACCTACAAGCTCGTAGCGCGGCACTCGGTGCTGCGCTATGAGCTTGTAGATCTGCTATTTTTCAACAGCTAAAGTATAACATAATGCTTAAACACCAAAATGGGTTCCCGTCCAAAATGGATTAATATAACGAGCAACAAGCAAGCAACAGAACAGCGAGGGTTCCTACCCGATGCAATGGGCTGCCGTCATGATGTAGTAGGTATTGATGAGACTGCCTCCACAGACGTGGTACCAGTAGCCATCGTTGTAGAGGTTTTGTTGGAGAGAAACCTGAGGATGTAATATCAACCATTTGGAGACGGATAACACTCGGCCTCAGAAGCACTGTTTCAAGTAGCCAAGGCGTGGTGATAACACGGTGAGAAGTGACAATGATTCATGAGACCAGAGGCTACAGAATTCCTGGCAACCCACCTTTTCTGTATTTTAGAAAAGGTAAAAGGGCTAGGGTAACCCCCTGAGCCTAGTAAGGTTAAAGGTTAAAAAAAAGTATTTTCTATCGATCAAATAAACTAAACTAAACTATCAACTACTGTACTGACTCCATGAAGCCTTGAATTCATGGAGATTTTCTTTTTGTTTTCAGTTGGAGACTCTTTGAGTACAGTATTCTAAAATAGCCTATATATTTCAATATAATGTATTAATTTGATGACCGGAGACTACGCCAATCATCAAATTATTGACTTAGGAATGCGAAAAAAATAAAAAAAAATCTCCATGAATTAAATTCTTCATGGGGTGTGTAGGCCTAACTGATTTGTGAAATTTGTCTTCTTTTTTTTTGGGTGAACTACTTGGTGGTTCTTGTTGAAAATGCAATAGTTGCTATGAAAAGCGTTTTGGACCAGAAATCACAAAAAAAGTACTTTGATTTGACTACACATACTTTGGTTAATAAGACACGCATGAAATCATGAACCAGTGTGCTTTTCCACCTTGTGTTCGAAATCGTGAAGAAATATGAAATGATTAAATAATTAAATAATGAAAAATCCCAAGCAAATCAGAAGTGAAATGTGATTCTTTACCTGGTATTTCCAGGAGTTAGGTCGAGCCTCATCGCCTCCTACCACCCTCTCATTGTGCACATTGTGGTTGAAGGGTGCCTCGGCACAGATCAATCCTTATGCACACAGTTCAAACCACAAGAGCAGTTGTTAGAGCACAGTGGGGACATGCAGTATTGCAGTTGTAACAATCCTAAAATATATCTGCAATCTAATGAATGATAAATACTAATGAATCATCGTTGTGCCTCTTCTGTAAGACTTACCAATGCAACACAAGAGCGTCGTGAGTCGTATCATCTTGGACTGGTGAAGTGATCAAATCGGATGCAGTTGGTTGGTTGTGGTTGTCTTATTTATATATGACGCAACTATCTGGTTACATGCCAGTGTCAATGGGCAATACTACTGGGCATATCAGAGACCGCCTAACTTGTACGCTACTGAATATTCTCATGATCCACAACAACAAAATGGACACTAACAGAACATTTACTTGAGTATTAATTGTTAAGTGCATTTTCTGAGTATCTGTACTGTACTTGCGCATTTGTATTTTTGGATACATATTGACTTTCAGTCCGTCACATTTCAAACACAAATATTGTAAATGGTATTGCGATGCGTTTGTGTGCTTGCAGTGTTGCTATTTGCAATGTTATTGATAGAGCCTCTGAAACTGGAACCCTGATATGTAAGAATAAATGTTTTTTTGTTCTTAGCTGGGGAAAAGTACAGGTGGGTCTAACATTACGCAAAGTTGCCAAACTCTGCTCACTGATAGCGGGGTAGGCTGTTCAACAGCTGCACTTCTTAACTTCTTTCCCTCAGGCTATCAGAGATCGTAAACAACATCCACTCACCTGCATGCACAGTATATGTTTGGACAAATCTCGTGGTCGAAGATAATAACACCCATGCTGTCTGACAGCACAACAGGATGACCTTGAGCATAATACTGCTTTTACACAACAGTTACAACAAGCATAATTTATTAGTTAAAACACATTTTGTGCCCAAGACGTCTGTGGACGTCTTTGGTATTACCGCACGGGCATAACCCAAGACGTCTGGACGTCTTTGAAAAAATATATATATATATATATATTATTATTTTTTATTAAAAGAAATCATAATCAAAACAATGATTTTCTTTTTTTTTTTAAATACGTGGTGCCAAAGTTTGTGTTTTCGCCATTGAGAATGCATTTGGCGTTTAAATTAAATAACTCAAACTATAAAACATTTCAAAGTAAAAAGTTCCAGCATGTGTCTCCACAGTCAGCTGAATTATAAAAAATGTGAATGGATTTTCTAGGTGAAAGTGATTTTTGGGCAGTTTTGCGTGGGCTCTCAATGTGTTAAGTAAAGTGGCAATACATTATGACTTGTTTTGTTTAACCATTTAATTATCTCTACCTCCTGAGCCATGACTGCCCTAGACGAGTAGAGTTTGATAATACATGGATGTGTTGCCTCATTCTAAGACCACTATGGATGAGGGAGACGTAAGCAGTCCTCCAGGACCTGGGAATATAACATCTACAATATTGTCACAGTGGTATGGTGCCTGTCAACGCCCTGCAACCGCAACAATTCTACATAATAGTGTAAATGGGGAGTATAACACACCTTGTGTGATATCTATTACCCTCGAGTAGCCCATTTGGAATTAATTTAGGTGATTAATTTAGGTCACTTTTGAGGGAAACATTTTGAAAAAGTAATGCAGATGACTCTCCTAGGGTCTCCTACGGTTTTACATTTTCAACATGAATTAAAAGTATGTAAAAATATGTTTTATCTATGAAACCTCTTCTGCTTGGCTTATTTTCTGTACTAAACATGTGACATTAAAATGGTACATTTCAAGCATGTGCATGCAACCCCCTCCTAACCTGACTTCCCCAGATTGCGGCAGTATTGAGTTCACCAGTTCCCTCCTCCTGCAAATGTTGTCCAGCAGGGGGAGTGGTTTCACCAGGCTAACCCCCTACATCAACATAAAACACCCAGGGTTCTTCGGGTCCTTTTGACCAGCTCAAATGGAGTTAGGAGGTTATTTATCAAAGCACTTTTTAATACTTTCCATTGGTTCAATATTTTTTAAACCAACACACAGACATAAAGTATGTTCAATAGCATTGATTGTGAAAAAAAAATCTAAAACCTCAAAGTGTCAGGATTACCAACTGCCTGTTGAATTAAACTATTATTTGTGTCTGTCGATATGCCCAGTGGTATTGGCCATCGACACTGGCATGTAACCAGATAGTTGCGTCATCTCAAGATTATATATAACCCATTTTGGGCAGGAACCCCTTTTGGTGTTAGCATTATGTTGTGCTTTAGCTATTGAAAAATAGCAGATCTACAAGCTCATAGCGCGCCACCGAGTGGCGCGCTACGAGCTTGTAGGTCTGCTATTTTTTTAAAATCGAAGAACGACTGACATAAACATAGCTTTTTCAGAAAACTGTCATTTTCAAACAGACATTTTTAGAATCTGATCTCAGGTCAAAATGGGATAAATAACACGACCAACTGCATCTGGTCACTTCACCGGTCCAACATGATACGACTCACGACTCTCTTGTGTTGCATCGGTAAGTTTTTCCATAAGAGGCACCATTGTAATGTATTATTATAATCATCTTTTATTCATTCTTGTAGTTATATTTTATGATTGTTACAACTGCATGCAGTTAGAGACTAGAGCAGTTGGAACACTGTTCAAACTGCCTTTTGTGGTTTTAACTCTGTGTGCATAAGGATTGATTTGTGCCGAGGCACCCTTCAGCCGCAATGGGAGGGTTGTAGGAGGCACTGAGGCTGAACCCCATTCCTGGAAATACCAGGTAAAATATGCACACATTTCACTACTTCAATATCCAGCAAAGTTGTAAAAGAATACCGATTTGTGTCCGCGTGCTGTATTTCATGTATTTGAATTAAATACTTATGTAACCCATTCTGGGCAGGAACCCCTTTTGGTGTTAGCATTATGTTATGCTTTAGCTATTGAAAAATAGAAGATCTACAAGCTCATAGCGCTACGAGCTTGTAGGTCTGCTATTTTTGAAAAATCGAAAAACCACTGACATAGAAACATAGCTTTTTCAGAAAACGGTCAGGATGTAGAAGACATATTTAGAATCTGATCTCAGGTCAATTAATTTCCTTACTAACCAATGTAAGTGTGGTAAAAATATATATTAATTTTTATGATTGCTGACCATGTAACATATTCACATTGCTTTCATAGCATTTTCAAACAATAATTAGAATAAAATAAACAATGTTATTAGGAGAGAAAAGAGAATGTTAAAATGCTAAACATTGAGCAAGGAAAAAACACAACTGTAAGGCAGAAAGGGAGGTTTGGATTAGGTGGGGAAAGAGTCTGAACAGGTTGGGTTTCGAGCATTATGTTATACTTTAGCTATTGAAAAATAGCAGATCTACAAGCTCATAGCGCGGCACCGAGTGCCGCGCTATGAACTTGTAGGTCTGCTATTTTTGAAAGATCGTGAAAATGTGCCTCAAATCTTTGAATATATATTCTTTCAGAGTTTCTAACTCAAAACTTTGCTTCTGGGAGGGTCCCTGGAACAACATATTTTCAGATGGGGGTCGGCAGCCTATTGCATACAATTTACATGAAATATTGAGAACCACTGATATAGAAACATGAGGTTTTTCAGAAAAAAAATGACATTTTAAAAAGTCATTTTTTAAAATGTCAACGTCAGGTCTAAATGGGTTAAACAGGGAATGCGATGGGGGGGGGGTCAGCTTTGATGTGAGGTGGAAGTGAGTTCCCATTTCCAAAAGGGAGGGGGCTGCAACCATAGGACTTCAACTGAGAAAGATCAGGTGCGTTTTTTTGTTTTATTTTGGGGATGATTTTGGGCATCAGCAGACCCACCTAATAATGACCACATTAATACTGTGGGCCTGCAGGGCCATATTAATCATTACTTTCCACTGTTTTATGCCACCTTGGCTACTTAGCATATCACAGTATAGGTTTATTATTTTGAGTGCCATCTGTCTTCAAATGGTTGGTTAATACTTTATCCTCAGCGGCGGTGGCTCAGGGGTAGAGTGGCCACTAGGGGGCGGCGGTGGCTCAGGGGTAGAGTGCCTGGATGGGAACCGCAAGGTTGTCAGTTCGAACCTGGGCTCCCCCAGAGTTACTGTCGAAGTGTCCTTGAGCAAGTCACTGAACCCCTAATTGCTCCCGATGTGCTGGTTGGTGCCTTGCATGGTTTCCGCTGCCATCGGTGTATGAATGTGTGTGTGAATGGGTGAATGTAATGCACAATCTATGTAAAGCGCCTTGGATAAAGGCGCTATATAAATGCACCATTTACCATTTTTATCCTCAGGTTTCTCTCCAAGAAAACATATACGACGATGGTTACCATTACCACATCTGCGGAGGCGCCCTCATCGATGTCTTCCACGTCATGACGGCGGCCCATTGTGTCGGGTAGGACTCTCTAAGGTTCTATTCAGAGCATGAACACTTTCATTTAACCCATTTAGGCCTGACGTCGAAATTTAAAAAATTCTAAATCCTGACAGTTTTCAGAAATACCTATGTTTCTGTATCAGTGGTGCTCAATATTTCATGTCAAGGACCCCAAAAATTATATGTAATAGGCCACCGACCCCCCCCCCCACATCTGAAGCAAAGATTAGAGTTAAAACATCGCTCTGAAAGAATATATATTCAAAGATTTGTGCTGCGTTTTCACGATTTTTCAAAAATAGACCTATAAGCTCGTAGCGCGGCACTCGGTGCCGCGCTATGAGCTTGTAGAGCTGCTATTTTTCAATAGCTAAAGTATAACATAATGCTTAGAACACCAAAAGGGGTTCCTGCCCAGAATGGGCTTGTATATTTTATCTTAATCTAGTTTGTTGATGTAATCATAGCGTGTTTTATATACTTGTGTTATTGACAGCCCGGATGCCAGTGTGTACCGTGTGGTGCTCGGAGAGCATGACCTCTATGAAGACGGCGGCACCGAGCAGATAGTCAACGTGGAACAAGTTATTATCCATCCGGGCTGGACAGGTGAACTTGGCAATGGGTAAAAATGATCAATTTATCACATAGCGGTATTTAACCCTAGATTAGAATATTGATTCACTGTAGACAGTAAACTAGTAAAACTACCAATCAGAATTGTTACCAGGCATGGTACCCGTGGCCACCCGTGTCCCTGCGTCTACAGAGGCTCCACACACACCCCGCCTCCTCTTGTCCCCGGTTACAGATCACTGTCAGGAGTGTCCGCTGGCTACAGATCTCACGCTATAAAATATAATATAAAGATGGGGACTGGAGACAGTGGCGCGCTGCTCGTGTGCCCGCAGTGAGGGATACATGGAGCTATATGTTAGCAGCGACACACAGCGCACTGAGCGCAGCGCCTGATCATATATATCCACTGATTATTTTATTGTTTGGTGTTTTAACTTATTTTTTTGTAGCCCTAAAATTGATGAGGGGAAGGGGAGAATGTAACCAAGCCTGTAACCCCCGTTACTACACCTCCATTACTGTAATCCAGATTACATATTTTAAAATGTACCCTAGACGTTGCACTTAAGGTGGTTGCATCGGAAAACCGATGGAGAAACGCAGCTAAAAATCCGCAATTCGCATCCGATTCGCGCCCGGTGTGTAGAGACCTTTACCGTTTCTTTTTTTACTCTGATTACGTAACGGCGTTACATGTAATTGTTACTTCCCAACCCGTAACCATAAACAATCCCGATGTGCATATATATATATATATATATATATATATATATATATATATATATATATATATACCCCAATATGAGCATGCCATATATGGGCTGCGTTGTGACCTGAAGTCGAGATGCGAGGGCCGCATAGTGGCCCCGAAGCTCTAGTTACTTTATATTTTCCTTATAGGAATGATATTGCTCTGCTGAAACTGGCCAAAAGTGTATATGACAACGGCTTCGTGGCAATCGCCAACCTACCTCATGCTGGCGCAATGCTGCCCCACATGTTCACCTGCTACATCACTGGCTGGGGCCTCCTCGGCAGTACGCGTATGTATTCTGCGTTTAACTCTTCTATTAGGAGCAGTGGTTCAGTGTCTCTTCTATTAGGAGCAGTGGTTCAGTGTCTCTTCTATTAGGAGCAGTGGTTCAGTGTCTCTTCTATTAGGAGCAGTGCTTCAGTGTCTTTCTCAAGGACACCGTGTGGGAGGAGAAATAATCAAATCTAAATATTGTATCATTTGAATATATATTCTGCATACATGTTTTTTTTTTTTTAGCTGAAAGCGGTGCACCAGACAAGCTGCAAGTGGCTCCACTGAATGTGGTAGAGCACTCCATTTGTTCACAGCACGAGTGGTGGGGAAGCCTTGCCCTGGAGTCCATGGTGTGTGCTGGAGGGGATGGGATCACTGCAGGCTGCCAGGTAACTGGGCTCTGTGGCTGCACCTTAGAGTATATATGAATAGAGACGACACCCGGAGGAAACCCTGAGGCGAAATGGACATAGTGGCCGAATTTGGTATTGCAGTGTGGGCCCAAACACATGAACGCGCTGGTCCATTGACTATCATTGTGCACGTTCACGATGACACGTGAACGCCGCTGTTTCATACGTGAACGCGTGCAATGATAGTCAATGGCCAGCCCGTTCATGTGTTTGGGGCAAATCCATCCCAGAATGCACTCTGTTCCTGAGTGAAATCGCCTCATGCGCTTTTGAGCAACATAATGCAAGTGGATGGGAGGAGATATCCGGTGCCGTCTCTATTCATATATACTCTAAGGGCTGCACCTTACCAGGATGCTTTCCTGTCGTCCGTAAGGACAATTCTGATTCCCACACTGCCGGCATTGGTAGCCAAGGCCGAAAGCAGTACTGGGAATAAGCCTATCTCACAGAATTTCCCCGCCCCCCTAAATACGCCCCCTTTCGGGGTTAGTGGTGATAGCGTGACGTCACTCCATAGACGCTACATGTTAACACAGGTAATTTAAGAAGTCTACAACTTTTGTTTTCTCAAGGTAAGGTTTGTTCTATCTGTTCGACCTGATTTACCATCTTGTTTGCTTCATAATAATATTGGTCTGTCACATTTTTACATTAGAAAATGTACTTAGATTCTCCAGAGAAAAAAACGTGTAAATGCTCATGTTAAAGACACCACTATTTACCGGAAGTGGGCGTGGAAAGCGGGCTGTGAGATAGGCCTATTATAGGCAGGTCCATGTTGCTCCTCGTCAGGGCCACTTGGCTGCGTCTTCCCAGCCACTGCACCAATGTGGAAGGCTCAATCATGTTGGGACAAATACAGCTAAGGGTTTTAGATCACAATTCTTTATTATTTCAAGTTTCCAGCTTGTTTGAATCTAAACACTCAAATGAGGGTTAACATATTTTACAATGTCACACTGTCTTCAAAGCTGATATGAACGCAGGCTTCTCTGTATTCACTGGTTACAGTTTTGACTTGTTTTATATGAGACAATGAGTTGGCGGTTGACCACGACTCAATGTTCTTCTTAGGGCGACTCTGGTGGACCCTTGAGCTGCAAGAAAGGTGATGATGTCTGGAGAGTGCATGGTGTGGTCAGCTATGGTCCAGGTGGAATGTGTAACCAGGTGTCCAAACCTACCGTCTTCACCCGAGTCTCCTATTTCAAGGACTGGATCTACGACGTAAGCCTTAATTGTTATATCTCTGTGATTCAGGGCTTTCCTCGATTCAAGAAATTCGTGACTTGACTAAATAATCATAGGAATTTGTCGACTAATTGATTTGTTGGGTTAATAATCGACCAATCTGTAAAATAAGTGTTTGCTGCATGCAAACATTCACACATCAGTCTGTGAGGTTGGGAACTGAACATTCATTCTAATTTCAAAACGGCGTGCTGGCTATTACTGTATCTATGTTTACAAGAGATGTGCTCATAATTTTCAAGAAATAATTCATTCAGCATTTTAAAATACTTAAAAAACTACTAAACTAGTAGTAATCAACTGAGGCTAAACCGTCCAATTGATTGATAATTCTACTACTGTGATTATAGTCTAATATTGTTGGAATATTGAGCGAATGATTTCAATTTTAGTTTTGTCGATTAATAATGAAATGGATTGAATAATTAAAAGGTACTACAGCTGTCTGAATAATGTTTTAAACCTGCTTTCTAATTGGTTCCACTGCTTATCAGTCGTCTGAATTTGACCCTTTCCAATTTATCTGCAGGTAATAAAGGGAACTCGGTGATGGTTTCCTAAACGAGGACTAAAAGGAGTACAGAATAAAAGTAAAATGTTGTAGAACACATCATGGTTTGTTTCCTTAAAAGTCAACCTATCAAAGTTTGCTATAAAAGGATGAGACTCAGAGATGCCAGGATTAACACTTACAAAATGTACAATTTAGGCATTTAGCAAAATGGCTTGGTATGTAGGAGATACAATAGCTAGATAGCTTTGTTTATTTATGCTACCTCCAACTCGATAAGGTACTGTATAGGCTACAAATTGTAGCCTATTGTTATTAACCCATTTTGGGGCGGGAACTCCTTTTGGTGTAAGCATGTTATGCTTTAGCTATTGAAAAATAGCAGATCTACAAGCTCATAGCGTGCCACCGAGTGGCGCGCTATGAGCTTGTAGGTCTGCTATTTTTGAAAAATCAAAGAACGACTGACATAGAAACATAGCTTTTTCAGAAAACTGTCAGGATTTAGAAGACATTTATAGAATCGTTCCCAGGTCAAAATGGGTTAACAGGGCTGCACCATCTAATGATCAGTCATAGACACTCACTTGACAGCATCATTTCAAGAACACTTCACTGTAGATAGTGTTATAATTGTTATAAGAATAAGAATATTATATTATAATGATATTAAGTCATCTGTATTACTTTTCCAAATTGTTTCCCATGACGGATTCCAACTGACTACCTAAATTAATTTCAAATAGGTTACTATACAAAAAAAAATTAAATAATGGGCACTCTTATCTTTCATTGTCGATGGGAATTTAATGTTTGTGTAGGACAAAGTTTGTGGACAGACACTAAAAGCTGGAAATAGGAGGGGCTGGCGGCTGGCGCCCCTCAAAAATACAATTTGTGCAAGAATGTTGTGCAAAAAACATTTGTCCAAAAATACGGTATGTGCACGTTGGTCAGTGGATGTTGCTCAGATCTGGGAAAGACGTTAAGAAGTGCAGCTGTTTAACAGCCCACACTATCAGTGAGGACATTAAAGGGGAATTTCTCCCTAAACCTTTTTTTACAAAAGTAAGTTGATAATTATGTATATTGACCAAAAAGAAAAGAAAAAAACAATTAAGATATAGGGGAGCTGAATCAGCAGAAGGAGCTGGAGCTGCTCCTGGAGGGGTCTAACACTAGAACTCCTATTCAATCGCGCAATTGGTTTTTGTTTTTTGTTCACATCTGTTCTAGATGATGTGACAGCAACACTCTTCCTGGTCTACGTGAGCTGGTGTTAGACCCCTCCAGGAGCAGCTCCAGCTCCTTCTGCAGCTTCAGCTCCCCTATATCTTTATTTTATTTTTTATATATTATTTTGGTCAATATACATAATTATCAACTTTTGTAAAAAAAAGGTTTAGGGAGAAATTATCTTTTAAGGTTATTTTCATAACCTGTTTTTTGTGACTTTGCTTGATATTTGGCCCACCTGTACTTTTCCAGCTACCAATGTTGACAAACAAAAATGTTCTTACATATCAAGGGGTCCAGTTTGTAAGTTTCTCATAAACATACATTAAATTGTTTTAATATAATTTACATTATATTACATATAAATTACAGTATATACATTTAAATATAATGTATAATTCAATAATACGTTATTCAGAAAACAAGTGGGAAATCTTTTACATCTAACCAAATCTCTCTTCTGTGGCTGCCTTCTGCCAATTTTTGGACAAAGTATACTCAACAGTACTTGACTCAAAGTAAAGATACTCCTGCTCAAATATGACTATAACTACAAAGTACAACTACAAGTATATCAATGTGACTTGTTGTGAGCTTGTAGATCTGCCATTTTGAAGTATTGAAAAATACAAATACTCAAGTATAGTAATAAAGCAAATGTTCTTCGTTACTGTCCACCACTGCGTGTTGCATTAACCAATTTTGACCTGACACTAGATTCTACAAAATGTCTTCTAAATCCAAACAGTTTTCTGAAAAACCTATGTTTCTATGTCAGTCGTTCATGTCAAGGACCCCCAGAAATGTATGTAATTGGCCTCAACCCCCACCTGAAAATATGTTGTTTCAGGGACACCCCCAAGGGCAAAGATTAGTTAAAAATGTTCGCTCTGAGAGAATATTTGTGTCGCATTTTCACGATTTTTCAAAAATAGCAGACCTACAAGCTCGTAGCGCGTCACTCGGTGGCGCGCTATGAGCTTGTAGATCTGCTATTTTTCAATAGCTAAAGTATAACATAATGCTTAGTTAAAACACCAAAAGGGGTTCCCGTACAGAATGGGTTAGACTAGTTTTTGTTTTGTGGATCGTGAAAATATTCAGTACAAGTTTTACACAGTCTTTGGCTGGTTTTAACTGTGTGCATAATAATGATTGATTTGTGCTGAGGCACCCTTCAGCTAACCTGACTCCGCCAGATGGGGCAGCAGAGAGTACACTGGGTTCCCCCCTCCTGCTCCCATCTGGGAACTCTCAGGCAGACTTGATGCTGATTGGCCAGGCCGTTTTGTGGCCGGGCATCGAGGCTGAACCCCATGGTGCTGAAGTAGGGTGACCAGATCCAAACTGTTCATTTGAGGGACAGAAGTATCGCTTGTGTGGGACAAGTGGGATGGGGGGACCCCGTCCCCCCCATCCCACTTGTCACTTGTCCCGATACTGGAGTACCGGGTTAGTAACTTACTACTTGAGTTAAATGCCTTGATGTCATATTCGACCATAGGCCTATTGGCTATCATTTATAAACTCCTTTGGTGTCTCACATTTTGTTTTAAAATCATGCTTTATTTTTATGCTATTTTAACAGGCTTAAAAACACATCTTGCAGGAAGAGACAATGAGAGAGCTTTACAACAGAAGGCCAACTATTGGGGGACTAACTATTTGAACACTGATGCAATTGCCTGCCAGTCACAATGTGGTACAGGGTCTCAATATGTGGGACGCCTGAAAAGTCTTGGAAATGAGGGACTGTCCCACGCAAAGAGGGACATCTGGTCACCCTATGCTGAAGATGTGTGCTGACTGAGCAACTAGCCGTCCGTCCCGTTCACACACCCTTTAACCTCTCTGTGAATCTTCCTGCATTGTCCCGGTGCCCAAAAACTGTTATCCACGAGTCCTCAATGACTAACAGACTCTGGCATCGCAGCTCATGAAGACTGGTGCTAAATCAACTGAGGCCGAGTGACTATACCTCAACTGTCAATAGGCCTATCTCACAGCCCGTTTTTCACGCCCACTTCCGGTAAATAGTGGTGACTTTAACATGGGCATTTACACGTTTTTTTCTCTGGAGAAGTACATTTTCTAATGTAAAAATGTGACAGACCAATATTATTATGAAGCAAACAAGATGGTAAATCAGGTCGAGCAGATAGAACAAACCTTACCTTGAGAAAACAAAAGTTGTAGACTTCTTAAATAACCTCTGTTAACATGTAGAGTCTATGGAGTGACGTCACGCTATCACCACTAACCCCGAAAGGGGGCGTATTTAGGGGGGCGGGGAAATTCTGTGAGATAGGCTTATTGTCTTATAACTTGGAATAAAAGATGTACCAAGGATTCTGTTCTGACCTCTAATGACAATTGACACCTTAAACTTTAAGGTGTCATTCACTTCCCGTGAAGTTGTCCCTTAACTCTTTGAGAGTTTCAAGGATTTCTATATAGTTTTTAGACTTCTCTATGGCAGAATGGCGTTTTTGAATGATTTATTGAAAATTCTCTGCTGTGAATGTGTGACAACGAAAGACCTTCAGAGAAAGCTTGGCTTGTCTGCTTCCAGGAAAAAAATGAACTGAGTTGATAAAATGTTTAGTTTGTGTGTTGGAAGCCATTTAAAAGAGCCTGCATTTACACTGGGTAGTGTTTCTAGGACAACAAAAAAAGTTATGCCCGGTTGAAGTTTTATTTTCTAAATAACTTTTTTTCTGCTGGGCGTACATAGCCATGCAATATCTCATTTTAAAGGGTGAGTTGTCTAGTTCAATTAAAATAAAATAAAAAGTTTCTCACATGTACCACTGTAGATATTTTGCCATCTATAAATAGCATGGTCAGTCATGATCAATCTGACCTATCCAGCTAAAAGTCCCCCTAGCTCTGAAATGGAACATCATATAAACTCAATTCTTTTTTGGGGTAAAATTAGACATTCTAACGCACATTTTGATATATACCATGTTTACATAGTCTTACCAGTACCTTGTCTATTCATGCATGTATCTCAAAAACCTGTTGTGAAGAAACAGTTTTGATAAAAAACACATCCAAGGACATTGTTTTTGATATGACTTTGTGCCCATGATATGTATCAAAATATAGACTTGAATGTATACTGTATTATAACAAAAAAATTGGGTTCTTACCATCTACCGTTACAGAGTAAATCACAGTTGAAACTCGCTTAGTCAAACCATAAACCTCAGAATAGTGAACAAAATAGCCATGACAGGTCTAACTCATTGTAAAAGCTTGTCTTTTATTTTTTATGACTAACATAATACAATTATAATAAATATTACAGAAAATAAATAGGCCTACATACAAAACAGTTGTCCCCAAACTCCCCAGTGTCCCCAAACCACTGCATTCCAGTTGTTCTTGACGGTGTGTGTGTGTGTGTGTAGGCTAAATTTAAAAAAAACAACTGAAATGAATGAATGCATCCGGTTCAGTGTCGGAGAACTCCATCGTAGTCTTGACTCTTCGTCTTCATCATCATCATCATCATCCTCCTCCTCCTCCTCATCTGATGCCAGTTCTAAATATATAAAAATAAACATTTAGCTGTAGTCAGCCCGGCCAATAGCCAGTTGGGGGGGGGGGGGGGACGTAGGCTATCTGACATCATCGTCATCATCATCATCACACGGAGACACACTAAACAATGTACAATCATGATTGTGTACAATATACAATGAATGCAATTATCATGCAAGCTCAGACGTCAATGAAACGTCATACAGATCTTATATAATACGCTACTGTTAGCTTCACTCCCCGTCCCCCCTCCGATCCTTGTAGCAAGGTCATCATAACCAACCACGCGTTGCTTCAGTAAACGATGCATGTTTGTTCTCCGTCTTTGTAGACAGTAAATAAAAAGGAGCGAACATTACTCTAAAGATCAGATCGCCTATAAGGCACGCTACAATATAAAATACTTGTACTGCCATGCGTGCATGCCTGCTACGATACATTTGTACTGCACCAACCAACCGATCAACACCAACCCCCCCTCCAACCATTAGCCAGCACCAATGCACCGACCAACACCATTAGCCAGCACCTTTGGTGCTGGCTAATGGCTGGGGGCCATCGTGGTGAGTCATTCTGGCGTCATGATCTGACTAGTAGTAGTAATTATCCAAGCATCTATTTGTAGCGATCATCTTATGATTTCTGATCACTATAGAAGGGCATTTTCTACAATAAGATTACCTCAAAACATTCCGGGTTGATCGTCTTCTTCAATGGTTTCCCGGTATAGCTCATCGGACGACGATGGGGAGACAATGAAAAAAGGAGGGAGGGAGCAGCGAGTCTCGCTGTAAGCACTGGACCAGGGCTACTCCGCCTGGAGAAGGCGACTGGGACGCGTATGGATCAATACTACTACCACAAAACTCGCTCAAATAAATAGTACTGCTTTAAACTTTTTCTGCTAGAAAATCGCTCGGGCGAGACGGCAAAACAGGCAAAGCAATGAAAACTATGAAGACTCCCTCTGCCCCCACTGTTTACAGGGGGTGGGACCAGCTTCCAATGGCAACACGTACACGTGTGTCACGTGACACGGGTTTTCTGGGTAATGTAGTTGGAATATAAGCTCAGGAATTTAAACAGCGCTTCGGAGCATATTAATATGTTTAGATTCATCAAAAA
This sequence comes from Electrona antarctica, assembly GCF_951216825.1. Taxonomy (NCBI): domain Eukaryota; kingdom Metazoa; phylum Chordata; class Actinopteri; order Myctophiformes; family Myctophidae; genus Electrona; species Electrona antarctica. Next base: position 2,890,698 of record NC_136801.1, on the reverse strand, counting down.
CTGTGAAGACGCCAATTGGCGTCATTGATCATTTACGGAATTCTGATGAAGACGCCAATTGGCGTCTTTCATCTTCTAAGGGTTAAGGCTTCAAGGACAACTTCACCATATTTTCGACCTTGGATAAATGTAAAATCTACTCCAGAATCTACTCCGTTTGTGTCGGAGAGCTGTGGACACTTCAGAAACCCGCCTACCAGTGACATCATCGTTAGGCAGGTTATTTTCCCAAAAGTTTTCACATTTTTATATTTTTAATTAACGTGAGAACAATGGCTTCCATTAAAGGATGCTAACTTTCCAGGATTAACAATCGTGCAATTCCTATTGGTTTGGATTCCCTGTGGATGCTGTCACTGGTAGGCAGGTTTCTGAACTGTTGGATTCCCCGTGGATGCTGTCACTGGTAGGCAGGTTTCTTAACTGTTGGATTCCCTGTGGATGCTGTCACTGGTAGGCAGGTTTCTGAACTGTTGGATTCCCTGTGGATGCTGTCACTGGTAGGCAGGTTTCTGAACTGTTGGATTCCCCGTGGATGCTGTCACTGGTAGGCAGGTTTCTTAACTGTTGGATTCCCCGTGGATTCTGTCACTGGTAGGCAGGTTTCTGAACTGTTGGATTCCCTGTGGATGCTGTCACTGGTAGGAAGGTTTCTGAACTGTTGGATTCCCCGTGGATGCTGTCACTGGTAGGCAGGTTTCTGAACTGTTGGATTCCCCGTGGATGATGTCACTGGTAGGCAGGTTTCTGAACTGTTGGATTCCCCGTGGATGCTGTCACTGGTAGGCAGGTTTCTGAACTGTTGGATTCCCCGTGGATGCTGTCACTGGTAGGCAGGTTTCTGAACTGTTGGATTCCCCGTGGATGCTGTCACTGGTAGGCAGGTTTCTGAACTGTTGGATTCCCCGTGGATGCTGTCACTGGTAGGCAGGTTTCTGAACTGTTGGATTCCCCGTGGATGCTGTCACTGGTAGGCAGGTTTCTGAACTGTTGGATTCCCCGTGGATGCTGTCACTGGTAGGCAGGTTTCTGAACTGTTGGATTCCCCGTGGATGCTGTCACTGGTAGGCAGGTTTCTGAACTGTTGGATTCCCCGTGGATGATGTCACTGGTAGGCAGGTTTCTGAACTGTTGGATTCCCCGTGGATGATGTCACTGGTAGGCAGGTTTCTGAACTGTTCACAGTACTCCTCTGAGACACAGACCAAGTACCTTATTACCTTATAAGTCGTCTTAACTTAATGTATCGTAATTTTACTGAAGATGTGAGGCCGATTCTAAAAATGTCTTCTGAACAGTTTTCTGGTTATAATCTACACAACACTGATGAATGACGATAGAGCTATATAGAAGCTACTGTATATACAATTTATGTATACAATTTTTTTTCATCTGCAACACAATTCTATACAATATGTAGTCCCTGCTCCATCTCTGCCTCAGAAGACCCCGGATCTATACGACTTCTCATTTTGACTTTGAAGGAAACAACAACAACAACAACAACCATGATGTGTTTTATTTTACTTTTATTCCTTACTCTTTTTTTATTCCTCCTCAGGTGGCATTATGGTCTGAAAATAAATTGGAAAGGGGCAAATTCAGACATTCAGACTGATAATAGTGGTATTCTTTTCATGATGTGTTTTACAACATTTTACTTGTATTCCTTACTCATTTTATTCCTCCTCAGGTGGCATTACGGTCTGCAAATAAATTAGAAAGGGTCAAATTCAGACATCTGATAATAGTGGCATTATCTCGTCTCTTCTTTTTTTTTTTAACAAATGAGAAATGAGCAAGTTTAAAACATTATAGTAATTACTCAGACAGCGGTAATATAGTATAATCCAACCATATTAGACTATAATCACAATAGGCCTCATAGAATATTAGGCCTGACGTCGAAATATAAAAAAAAGTCTTCTGAAAGAATATATATTCAAAGATTTGTGCCGCATTTTCACGATTTTTCCAAAATAGCAGACCTACAAGCTCGTAGTGCGCCACTCGGTGGCGTGCTATGAGCTTGTAGATCTGCTTTTTTTCAATAGCTAAAGTATAACATAATGCTTAGTTAAAACACCAAAAGGGGTTCCCGTCTAGAATGGGTTAATCAGACGGTTTGGCCTCAGTCAACCAAGACGACGACGTTGTTAGTTTATTAGTAATAATGTATGGGTTTTTCTTCAATTGAAATGCTGAATGAATTATTTCATGGAAAATTATGAGCGCATGCATCTTTTGTAATCTCTAGATACCGAATATTGTTGCTGTCATTTGTCCAATACTGAGTTCAAAAATAGCTTGTCTACAAACCCCAAATGCCTTGCATCGTGGCAAAAGTAGGCTATGGCATTTTATTTACAAAAAAAAACGAAATATGGAGAGTCCTGCCCGACAGCAACAATGAAATTGGAATGTTCAGTTCCCAACCTCAGACTATTTAACATAATTTGATGATTAATTCAGCTAATATATATATATATAGTCAGTGATTCTCAACCTGTGGGCCAGGGACCACTGGTGGTCCGCAAGGGTATTGAAAGTACACGCTAAGATTTGAATGATCACTGACGCACACACACACATTTTCTAATGATTTAAAAAGCCTTTTGGCTGCTGTGTTAAGTGGTCAGCTGGGTGGGCCGCAAACGCTTGTGAGATTTTCAAGTAGGCCCTGGTTGGAAGAACCAATGAATTACAAATTCCTATGATGATTATCAGTCCAGTTGACTAGGAATATATTTAATGGAAGACAGCCCTAAAACGCACGATGCAACAACAAGGCTTACGTCGTAGATCCAGTCAATGAAGTAGGAGACTCGGGTGAAGACACTGGGACGGTTGACCTGGTTACACCCTCCAGCTGGACCATAGCTGACCACACCATGGACTCTCCACAGTGCATCATCACCTTCTTCAGTCTTGCAGCTCAGAGGCCCACCAGAGTCGCCCTGAGAATAAAGGAGAGTCGTGGTCACCCTCCGATTTTTCCTCCCTGGAAATGAAAACGTCTGGGTTTCCAAGGCTACCCTCCGATTGATTGACTGCATTTACATGCGGACAATATTTCTTCATTCGGAATGAAATAATTCAGATCAGAGATTTCCAATTTAACTGTTCATCTATGGATGGGAAGACAGCAGCCAAGTGGCCCTGATGAGGAGTAGCAGAGTCTGGATATAAGACCCAATAGATCGGCTATTGGACTGCAGGCCACCATTACCTAAATGGGTAAATCGTTTTACACTAGCTGGGCTACAGCTTAATAAGCATATCTTGTGTGCCACTGCTGTGATTGACCAGTCAGTCCATAAGAGATGGACTGACCGCTACAAGGGACATACAGTACAGACCAACGCCTGTCTAGATGCTTTAACATCTTAAAACTGAAGTAAAGTGGCGTCAGTACAACAAGTATTTGGCCCTGGATGGAGTCTACACAAGATTGATATACGAATGGCACTAGGACCCCCTTTCCACCCGTTGGTTCCCAATGGGAACCGGTTCAGTTCTTTTTCATTGCCCGACAGCAACAATAGTGCGGCGGATAACCAAACCAATTGTGCATTTTATGACTAAAGCATGAAACTTTCAGAATATCATCTACACACCCCAAGGTTTGATTTCAGACGTGGAACCACTTTCTGACTGACATCTGGTGACCTTGAGGAGTCATTGACCTCAAAATTGCATTTTTGCACGTTTTGCTCCATTATTTTCCACTATAATAATTATTTATGTTTGTTAAATGGAAGTTTTGTTCTAATGAATGACAACTTAAACCCCAATAGTCTACAGAAATGGTGAATCGTGTCAACTTTTATGATATAAATGTTATGACATTGTCAAAAAACATCTAGGAGAGATCTGGAACTTGTCAGAGGCTGTACACATTTTGGGCTGTCAAACCATGCTGTAAACCGCCATAGGGCCCATGTTAAACCCATAAATGTTGTTTCCTTTTATGATTAAAATGTCATCTATAGGCTAGCAGATGATTGTTTGCAAAAAGTTATATGTTGGACAATTTGAGTAATTAGCATAATGAGCAAATCAATTGCTTAATGAGCAAATTAACTGGAAATGGCTATCATTTTGCATCCATTTAACTTTGAAAGATGACTCAGAGTCAAAGTCTATGTTTGTGATATCCAGAAATGAATCTGTTATTATGGTGAAGTCATACACCCTTTCTTCATTAGCATAATTGGCATAAATTATGTAAAACATAGGTACAAATTAGGAATTAGCTATACAGTGTTATTGCTTTTAGCCAACATATCAAGGTTGTTTTAGAGTCTACATCTATATTATGTTACATAAATTAATCTCTTGCCATAACTAAATTATGAAATTGTTCCTCATTTGCATAATTTGCATAAAGTATATAATAATTCGTCTTTCGGCCTATTTTATGACATGTCTAATGTGACGGGGCAGCAGTGGCTCATGAGGTAGATCGGACGTCTTGGAATCTGAAAGCAAGGCATGATGCACACTCTGATGTCATGCATTGGCTGCGTTGGAACATTGATGAACATGTCTGTGATAAAAGCAGGCATCGAGTGTTATCAGATGCTTGTGCTTGTCCTCCTTCCTGTTAGGATGTCAATGTGATACTGTCTCCTTACTCTCCTACCCCGTGAGAAAGTACCATGCCTCTCAATACAGTTCCTGTTGGAACTTCTACAACCCATTCACAAGAAGGATGGCCATAGCTGAATGAGCCACCTGGGAAACAGAAGGTCCCAGGTTCAATTCCAGGCCCCGGCAATGTGTCGAGGTATACATAAGCAAGACCCTTAATCCCCAACTACCCCCTGACCTCAAAGGTCTGACAGCCTTGAGCAGCAATAACTAATTGAAGCAGAAAACAGAATTTTCCAATATGATTAATATAAGGTCTAATACACAAAGATAAAGACAAAGAAGATGTAGAGGCTGAAGGAAATGAGGAGAGAGATGATGAAGATAGTGGTAAAAGACCATTGAGTGTGAGGTTGTGGTTCTAAGTGAACTCACTAGTGCTCATTATGGTACCATTTTTGTCCACTCAGTCTGTGTCTCAGAGTAGGGCTGTGGACAGTTCAGAGACTTGCCTACCGGTGACATTGTCGGTAGGCAGGTTTGTTCATTTCGAACATTTAAATGTTTTAATTTGATTTTGTATTAATGTGAGAACAATGACTTCTATAATGGCTAACTTTCCAAAAATATAAAGTCTTCAGTTTACATTAGCTTGGATTCTCCATCGATGTCACTGGTAGCAAGTGTTATGCAATTTACAATTTAGGCATTTAGCAGACGCTCTTAATCCAGAGCGATTTACATTAAGCAAGAACAAAAAGCATGGGAATACATCACATATGTAAAATGCATTTATCGCGAAACATGCGTAAGCTAAGAACGTGACTAGAACATATCTATATAATGACACTATACATATAAACTATAACTAGAACATATCTATAAAATCACACCCGTGTGAACTGAGTGGTGTAAGGTCTGTCTGACGTAATGAAATCATGTCTGATGTAATGAAATCACACCCGAGTGTGATTTCATTACCTGGCTTTGTTTGTGCAGAAAAAATGAGCATGGTTGCTATGTTCACCCTGTTCACCCGGGTGTGATTTCATTACGTCATTACAACAGGGTGAACATAGCAACCATGCTCATTTTTTCTGCACAAAAAAGCCAGTTGTAGGAGTGGTTTACACCACTCAATAATGACACTATACATATAAACTATACATATATGCTATACTATGCTGTACATATATACTATGAAGTGCTATGACTACATACAATGCACTTATTGTGCTGTCTACATGACATGCTATAAGTCTGTTTCAAATGCTATATAAGTCTAAGAAGTGCTGTCTAAGGGGGGTAGGGTAAGTGCTATGGGCCATGATGGAGTCTGAAAAGGTGGGTTTTCAGACTACGGCGGAAGATCGGGAGTGATGCTGCAGTTCTGATTGCAACGGGAAGTGCATTCCACAGTTTTGGGGCCAGAAGGGAGAAGAGTTTGGGAAGTGTGGAGCGTTGTCCCGGCGTTTTTAGTGAGGGTACTTCCAGCTTCCCTGCGTTGGCTGATCTGAGTGCGCGGGAGGGTTTGTAGGGTTCAATCATGCTGGCAAGATATGGGGGAGCCATACCTTTGGTTGCTTTAAATGCCAACATCAGAGTTTTGTATTCTGTGCGGGCAGCGACCGGGAGCCAGTGCAGGGAGCGGAGCAGGGGGGAGACATGTGAGAATTTTGGCTGGTTGAAGACCAAGCGAGCTGCGGCATTTTGGATCAGTTGGAGAGGCTTCAGTGCACATGCCGGTAGGCCAGTAAGGAGAGAGTTACAATAGTCAAGTTTTGACAGGACTGTTGTCTGGATTAGGAGCTGGGATGATTCCTGGGTGAGGAACGGTCTAATTCGTCGTATGTTATAGAGTGTGAACCTACAGGATCGAGTGACAGCTGTGATGTGAGTTTTGAACGAGAGCTGACTGTCCAGGACAACACCAAGGTTCCTGGCTGTTGGGACAGACCTTACCAGGGCGTTGTCTACGGAAATAGTTAGCTCCCACATCGGGCAGGACTTAGCTGGGAAGAAGAGAAGCTCAGTCTTGTCGGGGTTCAGCTTGAGGTGGTTGGAGGACATCCACTGTGAGATGTCAGCCAGGCAAGCAGTGATGCGCTCTTCCACCTGGGTGGCAGAGGGGGGGAAGGATAGAAACAGTTGTGTGTCATCGGCATAACAGTGATAGGATATATTGTGAGCAGAGATGATAGTGCCAATGGATTTAGTGTACAGTGAGAAAAGGAGGGGACCAAGTACAGATCCCTGTGGGACCCCAGTTTGGAGGGTTCGGGGGGATGATAACAGACCTTTCCAGGATACCTGGTAGGTCCGGTCGGTGAGGTAAGAGGAGAACCACTTTAGTGCCGCCCCGCCGATGCCTAGATCCGCTAGGGTGTCTAGGAGCAGCTGGTGGTTCACTGTGTCAAATGCTGCTGATAGGTCTAGGAGAATCAGGACTGCAGAGTGGGAAGCAGCCTGGGCAGCATGTAGTGCTTCTGTGACTGCCAGCAGGGCAGTTTCTGTGGAGTGGGCCTTTTTGAATCCGGACTGGTTGGGATCCAGCAGGTTGTTATGTGAGAGATGGAGAGAGAGCTGGTTGGAGACAACACGTTCAATGCTTTTTGATAGAAATGAAAGGAGTGATACCGGTCTGTAGTTCTTGACATCTGAGGGGTCAAGGGTTGGTTTCTTGAGGAGTGGTGTTACTCTGGCTGACTTGAGGGCAGATGGGACGCGGCCTGAGGTTACTGAGGTGTTGATGATGGAGGTGATGAAGGGGAGCAGATCAGGTGCGATGGTCTGGAAGATTGGAGACGGGACAGGGTCGAGAGGACAGGTGGTAGGTCTAGTGGAAGTCACTAGTTGTAGGACCTCGTCTGGGGAAAGAGGAGAGAAGGAGGACATGCATGGTATGTTGGGGTTAGTGTTGGTTGAGTCAGATGCCACTTTATGGGGGAGGGGGGGGAAGGAGCTGCTGATATCGTCAACCTTCTTCTCGAAGTAGTTGACAAAAACATCAGCAGTGAAGGATGAAGGTTGAGTGGGGGGAGGGGGCTTAAGGAGGGAGGAGAAAGTGGAGAAGAGCTTCCTTGGGTTAGAAGTACAGGATTGGATTTTGGTGTGGTAGAAAGAGGTTTTAGCAGTGGTTAGTGAGAGGGAGAAGGCAGAGAGGAGTGAGTGAAAGTGGGATAGGTCATCAGGTAGCTTTGTCTTGCGCCACTTCCTTTCGGCTGCCCTTAGAGGTGTTCGTTCAGATCTGAGAGTTTCAGATAACCTGGGAGCCGGTGGACAGAAATGGTACCATATTATCTCCCAACATCTCCTTAAATTCCTGCCACCTGAGTATCCAACAGTTACTTCCCCAAAACATATGAACCCTGAACGCTCGCCATATACTGCCCCCAAAACCAAAATCATGAGATGAATAGGGCGCGTACAGTAGCATTGGCAGCCATTTTCGGGTTCCATCGTTCCAGACCCCATTGTTTTTTTCCCATAGAGATTTCTACGAATATTTATATAAAAAATGAATAAGCCTATAGAATCAAGCCATCCAGGACCCTACTGAATCATGACGATAAAACATTTGCTTCTGTGATTTCTTTTTAAATATGTAATTATCTAATATACTATTAGCCTTTATAATAGCATTTGTTTTGAGGTTTTTTCATTTGTTTTTCACAGAATTTATGGTCATTAATTACCAGGATCCTGGATGGCTTGATTACATAGGCTTAGAATGATTGATATATATATTGTTTGGAAATGTTTGGAAATGTGAAAAATTAATGGGGTCTGGATGGATGGAACCAGAAAATGAATGGAGTCTGGATTACAATTTACAATTTAGGCATTTAGCAGACGCTCTTAATCCAGAGCGATGGAACCAGAAAATGACCACCACTGCTATGCCCTATAGCACCTTTGAATATACTGTAACGATATTCATTGGATATGAAAACCAAACAAACTCATCAATCAAGTCTTTCTGTATTTTTTTCTTCCATAACTTCATTAAAAACCAATACAATAATGTTAAAATAACGACAACTATCTCTTCTGTGGTTCTTGTAATTTTTTACTTCTCGCTGCCAAAAGCTCCTGTGCAGCTTTCTTGGCTTTGACCATCTCCACCAATTCCTTATACCTCTTCATACAGTCCTTTTTGTAGCTGTGTGAAGAGCTGCATCTTTATTTTATTGGGCTAGCACTGTAGAAAGTGTCATGCTTTAGTCGTAAAATGCACAATACCTTCCATATGAGCTTAACGGCTCTCCTAGATGTTTTTAATGTTATTACAATGTCATAGCATTTATATCATAAAGGTTGACATGCTTCACCATCTCTGTAGACTATTGGGGTTTAAGTTGTCATTCATTAGAACAAAACTTCCATTTAACAAACATAAATAATTATTATAGTGGAAAATAATGGAGCAAAACGTGCAAAAATGCAATTCTGAGGTCAATGACCCCTCAATGTCACCAGATGTCAGTCAGAAAGTGGTTCCACGTCTGAAATCAAACCTTGGGGTGTGTAGATGATATTCTGAAAGTTTCATGCTTTAGTCATAAAATGCACAATACCTTCCATATATGAGCTTAACCGCCGCACTACAATGAAATTGGAATGTTCAGTTCCCAAACCCCACTGACTCATGAGCTCTGGCTCATGGACTAAGAACCAAAAATAACTGAACCGGAAAAGGTGTCACAGTCATGAAATCACATCTGAAATGTGGTCCTCAACGGGGACCTACCACTGGTCACAGACAAAATAAGTCTGAGAGAGAAGGATGAGGCTGTCAGGGCACGGTGTCAGGCACCTGGAACTAGAGGCACGCTACCGGGCACTATAGCCAACCCAGGGTAAAGCCAAGGGGAAGAAGCGCGCCACCTACGTAGATGCACGGCGGCATGACAGCTTAGCTAACAACACTGTAGAGCCTCAAGATCGTGATGTAGGATAGGCACTCTCGCATCACATCACATCACATCACACTGCAGAGAGCCTCTCAGTGCTGGAGATTTGTGCTCCAGTTACCTGGCAGCCTGAGGTGACTCCATCCCCTCCAGCACACACCATGGACTCCAGGGCAAGGCTTCCCCACCAGTCACCCCGTGAACAAATGGAGTGCTCTACCACATTCAGTGGAGCCACTTGCAGCTTGTCTGGTGAACCGTTTTCACCTAAAAAACAAACAAAAAACATTTAGACTTCTCCCCAATTTGTGTCTTTGAGTAAGACACTGAACAACTGCTCCTAATAGAAGGGTTAAATGCAGAATACATACCGCCGAGCAGCCCCCAGCCAGTGACGTAACAAGTGAAATTGTTGGGCAGCGTTTGTTCGACATACGGTAGGGTGGCCAGTTCCACAAAGCCGTTGTCATATACAGCGTCGGCCAGTTTCAGCAGAGCAATGTCGTTTCTGTGACGAAAATGTAGAAGAATACTTGTCATCTTACTGAAGAACAAACAAGTTTAGTTGGTAACCGGAACACTGGGCACCAAGGAAGAGTGGGCGCCTTGATTTTAAATTGTCTATTTATTAAATATTAAAAAATTAAAATACTTGGAAAATGGTCTTAAATAATGTAAAGTAGTCCTATACATGCCATACTTGAACATTTAACCCATTTTGGGCGGGAACCCCTTTTGGTGTTTTAAACATTGTTATAATTTAGCCATTGAAAAATGGCAGATCTACAAGCTCATAGCGCGCCACCGAGTGGCGCACTACGAGCTTGTAGGTCTGCTATTTTTTTTAAATCGTAAAAATGTGGTGCAAATCTTTGAATATATATTCTTTCAAAGTGAATGTCGGGTCTAATGGGTTAACAATTAAGGCCTAAAATTGCTACAAAACCTGTATATCCAGACATTTGGGCACCCGGAGGTGAAGGGTAAAATTATAAGCCAATTCAACATCGAGGTGCCCACGCTTTCTTGGTGCCCACTCTTCCTGTATCCCTTTTAGTCTTTTCAAAACATGAGCCATTGCACTGTGAGCTGAAATGTTAGAAATTATTTTAAATTCTGATTGGTATAGTTTACCGTCTACAGTTCCTAATCAATATTGTAGGTTTAGTGACTTGATAATCTTTACCCGTTGCCAACGTAGCCTGTCCAGCCCGGATGGATAATAACTTGTTCCACGTGGACTATCTGCTCCGTGCCGCCGTCTTTGTAGAGGTCATGCTCTCCGAGCACCACGCGGTACTTACCATCCACGCTGTCAATAACACAAAGATATAAAACACAGATTAGGATACAATATACAAGTTGGATTATAGGCTCTTCAACCCATTTTGACCTGAGATCAGATTCTAAAAAAATGTCTTCTACATCCTGACAGTTTTCTGAAAAAGCTATGTTTCTATGTCAGTCTTCGATTTTTCATAAATAGCAGATCTACAAGCTCATAGCGCGCCACCGAGTGGCGCGCTATGAGCTTGTAGATCTGCTATTTTTCAATAGCTAAAGCATAACATAATGCTAACACCAAAAGCCCAAAATGGGTTAGAAAAGGTTTATTTTCAGTTTTCACATATTCAGTTAAAGGAGAATTCCATACTAGAAGGCTTTCTTACCTTTCTTTGTAGTTGTTACGTCCCCACCAAAGAGGTCCAGGTGTTATTTTGTGCAAAAGTGCATTATTGGCTATTTCCCCAACCATAAGCCCTCAATGGGGGTTGGGTTGTTGTGCTAATTCGCTTATTTCCATCGAAATAAGTAGTAAAGTGTGCCGCTTGGGATACTATTTACATTATGATGAGAGGATATATACAAAAAATATAGATTTTTGAGCGATGGAAATAAGCGAATTAGCACAACACCCCATAGCCCCATTCAATTAAATGCAATTCAATGCAATTCATTGAGGGCTTATGGTAGGGGAAATAGCCAATAATGCGCTTTTGCACAAAACAACACCTGGACCTTTTTGATGGGGACGTAACAACTACAAATACAGGTAAGAAAGCCTTCTACCATGAAATTCTCCTTTAAGCCATAAACGGAATGATTATTTACACATTTTACACAATGAATTTAGTATTGAAATAACAATTCCTTAACAAAAAATAAATACAATAATTAATAATCCAAAACCCCCCTCACCCATTCACCCACTCACCCTTCCCAGTTCCCACAAACATACATGTGTGTGAAAAATCTACACACTGGTAAAGCATATTCCAATTAGTAATAAAATAAGGGTACAAATATAGAATTAAAGAAAGATAACAAAACTAGAGAACTTAACCCATTTTGGGCGGGAACCCCTTTTGGTGTTAGCATTATGTTATGCTTTAGCTATTGAAAAATAGCAGATCTACAAGATCATAGCGCGCCACTTACTAGCTTGTAGGTCTGCTATTGTTGCAAAAGCGAAGAACGACTGACATAGAAACATAGCTTTTTCAGACATAAATCTAACTTCTCTACAAAGTCTAAGTCTAAAGTCGAACAGTGAGAGTCCTGTACCTGACACAGTGTGCTGCGGTCAGGATGTGGGAGGACTCAACAAGGGTGCCTCCGCAGATGTGGTAGTAGTCATCCTCACCATCGCTTTCTTGGAGAGAAACCTACAAAATATCAAAACAATATGGAGGCAGATGACACTCGGCTCATTCATTCATTTCATTGATTCATTTATTTTGTGGGTTTCTAAAGACTCCATTTTACAATTACACTTTACACTTTACCATACTACATTCCAAGATATTAAAGGACCACTTCACCACTTTTCAACCTATCTTCATATAATAGGTCCTCACTAATAATCATGATAAAATGGCACAATTTTGTTCTACTCAGTCTGTGTCTCATGGGAGGGCTGTGGGCAGTTCAGAAACCGTCTTCCAGTGACGACATCATTAGGCAGATTTTTTTTTAAACAAGATTTTTTTTACAAAAATGTTTAGATTTTCATTATCGTGAGAACGATGGCTTCCATTTTCGCATTGCAACTTTTCAGGACTAGAAATCCTGCAGTTTCTATTAGCTTGTATTCCCCCATCGATGATGTCACTGGAAGACGGTTTCTGAACTGCCCACAGCCCTCCTATGAGACACAGACAGAGTAGAACGTTTTTCATGATTATTAGTGAGGACCTATTATATGAAGATAGGTTGAAAAGTGCTGAAGTGGTCCTTTAAAGCTCAGATTTATGTAAAGTGTCATCTCCCCCAAGCTTGAGATATACAATTTGACAACAATAAAAACTGCTTTCTTGTAACATACATTCAGATTTTCATAATCATCCAACTCAAAGAAATCAAATGGACATTTTTACTGACAAATTACCACTCATGTCATCATAAATGGGGAAGTACAATGAAACATTAACTGATATTACTGTATGTTTCATTTTTCAAGACGCTAAGGTACAGCCCTGCAGAGCCTATAAGGCTAATAGATTAATGTGTTGCAAAACAGCAAAAAAATACAAAGCAAAGCTAATGATGAAAAAAGCTATTCAAAGCAATGTGAAGCAATTACTGTCATGGTTTGAGTCTCCCCCTGTCTGCATTTCCACTTCGGCCACTCCCTCATCCCATTCCACACTTCAGTCCCAATTACACACCTGGTTCCACACTCATCAGCCCAGCCCATTACAAACCTGTGAACACTACTGCAATCAACCCACCACCTATAAGACTGGACTCATTGCACACACACCTTGTCGGATCATACTTTCATGTCATGTTGTTGTACCTGGGAGCTCTTGCCTTGTTCCTTGTTCCTGGACTATGCTTTGAAGCTGCTGGTAATTTGCTTGTACCTCTTTGTTTTTGGACTGCTTAGTTTCTGCCAGTAGTTTGTATAAGTTTGCCATTTTTCTGCATTATTTAATAAATGCTTTGATTACACTCTGCTTTGCTGGTCATTACTCTGCACTTGGGTTCAATACATTTTTGCCACCGTGACAATTACAAAAAATACATAATTTTACCACAGTAAAAAAATCATAAGCGGTAAGCACATTGCATTCAATTCAATATGGTACAGCACACATAAAGCAGTGTTCTTGGCCAACTGTGATGTGAACTTAAAGGACAACTTTAGTTTTTTTCAACCAAGGTTCATGTTTTAGGTTTTTATTAGAGAAACTAAAAGATGAGTGTTGTTTTTATTTTTTTATTTGCTGCTTTCTTTCGTTTTAGGGATTTTAGCTGTTTTTGACAGGGGGGCGGGGGCATTCGAGCATGGGGCTAAATATGTATTTTTTGTATTTGTATTATTTACTATAGTCCTAATAAACCCCAGGAAATTACATCTGGCCACAACAAAAATCACAGGATGTACTGAATGTGAAGGTAGCCTACTGGGGGGAAGCCACACTGTGTGTCATAGGCTCAATGTCAGTTTGACACATTCAGTAGATCCCGTGATCTTTTGTGGCCAGATGAAATTTCCTGGGGTTTATTAGGACTATAGTAAATAATTAAAAAAGAAATCGCTATAAAACAGCTAAAATCCATAAAACGAAAGAAAGCAGCAAATGAAAAAAAAAATAACACTCATCTTTTACTTTCTCTAATAACATCCTAAAACATGAACCTTGGTTGAAAAAAACTTGTCCTTTAATGGATAATAAAGAATTCCAAGCAAATCAGTACAGTAGTGAAATGTGTGGAGGCCTATATTTTTACCTGGTATTTCCAGGAATGGGGTTCAGCCTCGGTGCCTCCGACCACCTTGTCGTTGTGGCTGAAGGGTGCCTCAGCACGAATCAGTCCTTATGCACACAGAGCAGTTAGTACAGTTAGTACAGTAGCAGTTAGTACACAGTGAGGACATGCAGTTGTAACTATCCTTATAACCCCTTTTGACCTGAGATCAGATTCTAAAAATGTCTTCTACATCCTGACCGTTTTCTGAAAAAGCTATGTTTCTATGTCAGTCGTTCTTCGATTTAAAAAAAATAGCAGACCTACAAGCTCGTAGCGCGCCACTCGGTGGCGCGCTATGAGCTTGTAGATCTGCTATTTTTCAATAGCTAAAGCATAACGTAATGCTAACACCAAAAGGGGTTCCCGCCCAAAATGGGTTAAATACAGTGGTGGGAAGTATAAGTAAAATGTACTCATGTATAATTTTGAGGTATTTTACTTTACTTGAATAATAATAATGTTGTATTTTTACTCCACTACAATTATTTGAAAACTTTAGTTACTAATTACTTGGACTGTACTGTAGACATTTGATTATTATTACAAAACATACTTTAACTTCTACAAGCTCACAACACATCGCATGCGTGTGCATGTGTTTGTTGATTGGCTACTTTCAAAGGATTTTTTATACATTTTGAAAACTTGTGAAATGAGAAATTTCCAAATAATGAGTATTTTTACTTTTGAAACTTAAAGGATATTTACTACTTTAGTACTATTTACTACTTCCGTACTTTTACTATTTCTAGATTTTCTACAATATGGTAGATACTTTTACTTAAAGGACGACTTCGCACATTTTCAACCTATCTTAATTGGTCCTCATTAATGCTCATTAAAAGATGGCACCATTTTTGTCTACTCAGTCCTCAGTGCCTCAGACGAGGGCTGTGTAGTAGACACAGTTCTGAAACACACCTACCAGTGACATCATCGATGTCGATATTTCCAAGCAAATGGAAACAGCCAGCTTTCTATTCCTGGAAAGTTAGCCATGCTATATAATAGAAGCTATTGTTCTTATACTTAATCTTGTTTGAAATGACCAAAAGTGAAATGACCCCATAGCACTACCGACCATGTCCATTAAACGCACTCTGGACGGGAACCCCTTTTGGTGTTTTAACTATAAGCATTATGTTATACTTTAGCTATTGAAAAATAGCAGATCTACAAGCTCATAGCGCGCCACCGAGTGGCGCGCTATGAGCTTGTAGGTCTGCTATTTTTGAAAGATCGACGTCAGACCTAAATGGGTTAAGTAAATAAACGTTTTACTTCTTCCATCACTGCCAAAATAAAACTGCAAGAAAGAATTAAAATAATAATCCAAACTCATCGTTGTGCCCCTTCTGTAAGACTTACCGATGCAACACAAGAGAGCTATGAGTCGTATCATCTTGGATGGGGAAGTGACCAGATACTGTACGTTGGTTGTGATATATACCATCTTGTGGTGAGTGACGCAACAATTTGGCTACATGCCAATGTCAATGTACGAAACGCCGTGTCAAAGACATCTTTTCTTAGTGCTGACTAATTCTCAGTCTCATAAAGTTTAATAACATTAAATTGAGGTATATGTGTTTTCATCATTGAGAAACTTAAAAACTGGAACCTAACATGTAAACAGTTAGTCTTTATCTAATTTAGGCCTGACGTCGGAAAAAAAAAAGTTCGCTCTGAAAGAATATATACCTATTCAAAGATTTGTGCCGCATTTTTAAGATTTTTCAAAAATGGCAGAGCTACAAGTTCATAGCGCGCCACTCGGTGGCGCGCTATGAACTTGTAGATCTGCTATTTTTCAATAGCTAAAGTATAACGGAATGCTTGAAACACCAAAAGGGGTTCCCGCCCAAAATGGGTTATTTATTTTTTGTTTTGTCATTGCGGTAGCTGATAACGACACAGGTGGGTCAAACGTTAAGCAACGTCAGCAGAGCAGGTGTGTAAAATAAACCTAAATGTCCTCACTGATAGCAGTGTACTATATAAACCTACTACTAAATAAACCTAAATGTCCTCACTGATAGCAGTGTACTATATAAACCTACTACTAAATAAACCTAAATGTCCTCACTGATAGTGTACTATAGACGGCTCAACAGCTGCAGTTCTTCTTGGAGAAAGACATGGTTCTGCAGTTCACATGGCCGCAGATAAGACAAAACAAAGTGTACGAATAATCTAACGTTTGACGATTCATTTACCTCCCGATACCATTCAGATACCTAGGATGCCGATTCGATTTATATTGTGAGCCTTTAATATATTGTGACTTTTCTCCCAAGTTACCTTGCTCTTATTGTACTAGAACCTTTTTAAACAATACTAAACAATATAAACCATGTAAAGTTCAATCATACTTAGAACATTTTAAAGCAATTCTAAACAAGTAGACCATGAAAAGTACAACCATGCACTTCAATGCAGCCAGATAAACTCACTCAGTCAGTCTTTTTTTTAATTTTTTATCCCACGATTTTGTAACCCATTTTTCACCCCTGTGTCAATTATCTAATGTGATCCTGGGCTCTACACACCCTCCGCCAACCTAGTCCCCATATATGGGGGACATGGGGAGAGCAACGGACTTGAACTCATGCTTCCTTCATGCCTGAGTGTCCAAGTTGCTCCTTTACACCTGACAGGCGGGAGTTTCCCTGGTTGGATGTAGCGCGTGGAAGGAACTTTCCCCTCCATCAGGCGCCCCGGCTGGCCAGGGGGAGGCAGTTTAGAGACCAGGATTACTGCATATTTTTGTGAGGGTACCTACCCTAGGGGACACGGGGAGAACATGTGAGGGTACCTTCCCTAGGGGACACGGGGAGAACATGTGAGGGTACCTACCCTAGGGGACACGGGGAGAACATGTGAGGGTACCTTCCCTCACATGTTGTGTATTTTTGTATTATGTTCCTGCTACTTTGTGGGTGTGGGCTATGCAAATTAGTTGGTGTCGCTTATGCAAATTAGTGGGTGTCGCCCGCCTACATTGTTGGAGCGGTTTATGCAAATGAAGGGGCGTGGCATGCAAATGAAGGGGAGTGGTATGCAAATGAAGTGGAGTGGTATGCAAATGAAGGGGCATGGTTCCGGCTACTTTGTGAGATTAGTTTATTCAAATGAAGGTGCGTGGTATGCAAATGAGGGGAGTGGTATGCAAATGAAGGAGCTTGGTTTATGCAAACGAAGGGGCGTGGCATGCAAATGAAGGTGCGTGGTATGCAAATGAGGGGAGTGGTATGCAAATGAAGGAGCTTGGTTCATGCAAATGAAGGGGCGTGGCATGCAAATGAAGGGGAGTGGTATGCAAATGAAGGGGCATGGTTCCGGCTATTTTGTGGGATTAGCTTATGCAAATGAAGGTGCGTGGTATGCAAATGAAGGGGAGTGGTATGCAAATGAAGGAGCTTGGTTTATGCAAATGAAGGTGCGTGGTATGCAAATGAGGGGAGTGGTATGCAAATGAAGGAGCTTGGTTCATGCAAATGAAGGGGCGTGGCATGCAAATGAAGGTGCGTGGTATGCAAATGAAGGGGACTGGTATGCAAATGAAGGGCGTGTTCCGGCTACTTTGTGGGATTAGCTTATGCAAATGAAGGTGCGTGGTATGCAAATGAAGGGGCGTGGCATGCAAATGAAGGGGACTGGTATGCAAATGAAGGGCATGGTTCCGGCTACTTTGTGGGATTAGCTTATGCAAATGAAGGTGCGTGGTATGCAAATGAAGGGGAGTGGTATGCAAATGAAGGGCATGTTTGGCATGCAAATGAAGGTGCGTGGTATGCAAATGAAGGTGCGTGGTATGCAAATGAAGGTGCGTGGTATGCAAATGAAGGTGCGTGGTATGCAAATGAAGGGGTATGGTATGCAAATGAAGGAGCTTGGTTTATGCAAATGAAGGGGCGTGGTATGCACATGAAGGGGCATGGTATGCAAATGAAGGTGCGTGGTATGCAAATGAAGGGGAGTGGTATGCAAATGAAGGGCGTGGCGACACCCACTAATTTGCATAAGCGACACCCACTCATTTGCATAGCCCACACCCACAAAGTAGCCGAAACAACGCCCTTCAAATTTTCATAACCCACTCCCACAAAGTAGCGGGAACCACGCCCCTTCATTTGCATGAACCGCTCCCACAAAGTAGCCGGAACCACGCCCTTCATTTGCATACCACGCCCCTTCATTTGCATACCACGCACCTTCATTTGCATAAACTAATCCCACAAAGTAGCCGGAACACGCCCTTCATTTGCATACCAGTCCCCTTCATTTGCATGCCACGCCCCTTCATTTGCATAAACCAAGCTCCTTCATTTGCATACCACTCCCCTTCATTTGCATACCACGCACCTTCATTTGCATAAACTAATCCCACAAAGTAGCCGGAACCATGCCCATTCATTTGCCTTCCACTCCCCTTCATTTGCATACCACTCCCCTTCATTTGCATACCACGCACCTTCATTTGCATAAGCTAATCCCACAAAGTAGCCGGAACACGCCCTTCATTTGCATACCAGTCCCCTTCATTTGCATACCACGCACCTTCATTTGCATAAACTAATCCCACAAAGTAGCCGGAACCATGCCCATTCATTTGCATACCACGCCCCTTCATTTGCATACCACGCCACTTCATTTGCATACCCTACCCCTTCATTTGCATAAGCAAATCCCACAAAGTAGCCGAAACACGCCCTTCATTTGCATACCACTCCCCTTCATTTGCATACCACTCCCCTTCATTTGCATACCACGCATCTTCATTTGCATACCATACCCCTTCATTTGCATAAGCAAATCCCACAGAGTAGCCGAAACACGCCCTTCATTTGCATACCACGCACCTTCATTTGCATACCACGCACCTTCATTTGCATACCACACACCTTCATTTGCATACCACGCACCTTCATTTGCATACCATGCCCCTTCATTTGCATACCACGCACCTTCATTTGCACAACACGCCCCTTCATTTGCATACCACACCCCTTCATTTGCATAAACCAATCCCACAAAGTAGCCGAAACATGCCCTTCATTTGCATACCACTCCCCTTCATTTGCATACCACGCACCTTCATTTGCATACTACGCCCCTTCATTTGCATACCACACACCTTCATTTGCATACCACTCCCCTTCATTTGCATACCACTCCCCTTCATTTGCATGCCACGCACCTTCATTTGCATAAACTAATCCCACAAAGTAGCCGGAACCATGCCCCTTAATTTGCATACCACTCCCCTTCATTTGCATACCACGCCCCTTCATTTGCATACCACTCCCCTTCATTTGCATACGCCAATCCCACAAAGTAGCCGAAACACGCCCTTCATTTACATACCACTCCCCTTCATTTGCACACCATGCCCCTTCATTTGCATACCATGCCCCTTCATTTGCATACCACTCCCCTTCATTTGCATACCACACCCCTTAATTTGCATAAACCAATCCCACAAAGTAGCCGGAACCATGCCCCTTCATTTGCGTGTTTGGGTGTGTGTGTAGTAGTAGTAGAAGTAATACATACGAGATGATGCCTGATCGTCTGACATCCATATTTGGTTGACTGGATGGCATTGTCCTCACCTGGAGAGAAATGCCCCCGGGAATATATGATTTATTTATTTATTTATTTATTTATTCATTCATTCATTCATTCATTCATTCATTCATTCATTCATTCATTCATTCATTCATTCCCCCCGGAAATAAATAAATAAACAAGGCTAATCATCCATCCATGTGTGACAATTGTTTGACACACATCATGTCATGTCAAGTCATGTCTGTCTATATAGGGGGGGGGCGCCAAAGCATATTTTAGACTGATTCAGTATTGACCATATTAAGCCAGGTATCACGGCAGACAGCACTAATATAATAAACAAACGTGAACGGAGCACTGCTGCCAACATAGTACACGCATATAGTGGCCATACTGGCATACTCACCATAGCCTGGTCAAGGTTTCCCCTTGGTGGACGTGTCATTTCCAACTATTGCCACCGCGAGAGCCCCGGGAGCGCGTCCGGGACGGGGGCCCGGTTCGAACGAGATTCCCCCCGTCCGAAACGGACAAGGGACGGCCGAGATAGGGCCGGGGACCCCCGCGGACCCCCTCCGCGGACCCCCGGCGGACCCCCGGCCCTATGGAGGGGCCGGGATTGATTTATCCTTAGTCCTTAGTCCTTGTCTTGACTTTTGACTTGTTGACTAAAAGGTAAAGTGTGATTTATTTTTGATTTATCTCAGTCCTTTGACTAAAAGGTAAAGTGTGATTTATTTGGATTTATCCTTATTATTGTGAAAGATGTCCCCCAAATGTAAATTATTAATTTATTATTATTATTTTAATAATTATTATAAATGATAATTTATTTTACATGATTTCCTCTGATAAGTCCTAGTAGTAAAAAGTAGTAGTAAGGTTGAAATCGTTTTTTTGCAAGTAGAAATTAATCCGGGTTTTACAGGGTTAGTCATTCATTCATTCATTCATTCCCCCCGGAAATAAATAAATAAACACGGCTAATCATCCATCCATGTGTGACAATTGTTTGACACACATCACGTCATGTCATGTCTATCTATAGCAAGAGGTGGAATTGACGTCAGATCTTCTACACAAAGCAAAACAAAAGGGAGCAGTGCACCACCCTGTGGCACCAACTGGCACTGCTGACTGTTACAAATTGACAGTGGATTATCTTGGATTATGTCCGCCAAAATACATTCCAATAGTACATTTACTTGACCAAAAGGTAAAGAGTGATTTATTTTGATTTATTCATTCTGGATCCTTAGTCCTTGGACCGAGGTCACGAATCTTGACTGCAGACTTGTTGACTGTCTCGAACCAGCGTCCGACGGCAGGCACCATAGGAAGCTGCCCAAACCACTGAGCCATCGTGGAATACTCTTAACCATGGATTTGGGGTAATTTTATCTTTTTGTTTTTTTTGGAAGGGAAGACAAAAATAAATAAAGTCTATTTTACCAATGCAAAGGGTGAAATATTGTCATAATGTACGTTGTGTTTGTTTTGGAAAGGAAAAACTGTTTTAATGTACTTTTTAGTGACGTTAGGGTAGAGTTTGTTTAACAGTACTTGTGAGGACTCTCTCTCTCACACACACACACCAGAGACTGGCAGCTGATTGGCTCATTCAGGGTTGCCAGGTTGGTGGCTGTCAGGTTGTCTAAGCCTGCTGCATTGTGTGTGTGTGTGTGAACCAGCTACACTGGCATTTAAACAAATTCATATTGTAACTGTTGCCCCTATAGGTGATATAGTTTGCTTTATTCCTAAAAGGTCATAATTAAGTCACATTTACGTTTAAAACATTATTTCATGTATTTGTGTCAAGTTGTTGTAATACTTTTATTTTGAAGAGTCAAAGTCATGTTCCGTGTCTCGTTTGGTCTGCTCATGGAAATTGGGTACACAGGTTTTTTGTGTAAGCAATCAAGCCACAAGCAGCAGCAGGGTGCAGCGGCTCCGTTTGCACTGGTCACACAAAGAGACTAAGTTACAAGAGACTGTCATAAGAAAGGTTATAAGGACCTAAGACTGAAGAGATTCCCTTCTTTGTTATTTGCACGCAGCCAACGAGGTATTTGTTGTTTGTTTTATGTCTGTATTTTACTTTGGTAAAATGTTTGCATCTACATGTGCTGTGCATGTCATGTCGTATTTATGTTAATTGTAACATGCTTGTTTTATTGTATTGTTTATAGTTTTCACGGTGAATTTGGAGGATCCAGAAGTCTTCAAATAAATCAGTTTCAAGGAAACCACTTGTGTCTGTCTGTGCTCGGAGGGAGTTACACATATGTGTATGCTCAGTTAGCTTTTATAAACGTGCTGTCTAGTCATGTGCAAATGCTGCATTAAACTACTTTTACTGGGGACCCCCTGGAAATCCCCCAAGGGCCCCAGGGGGTCCACGGACCCCGAATTGAGAAGCACTGGCATGCATTCTAAGCATTTATGCTCAGTTAGCTTTTATAAATGTCATTTTAAATGTGAAAACAGACTGCGCTGCTGTCTAGTCATGTGCAAACCATTGTGATGTTGCATTACCTACGTTTACTGGGGACCCCCTGGAAATCCCCCAAGGGCCCCGGGGGGTCCACGGACCCCGAATTGAGAAGCACTGGCATGCATTCTAAGCATTTATGCTCAGTTAGCTTTTATAAATGTCATTTTAAATGTGAAAACAGACTGCGCTGCTGTCTAGTCGTGTTCAAACCATTACGATGTTGCATTACCTACGTTTACTGGTGACCCCCTGGACAACGCCCAATGGCCCCTGGGGGTCACCGGACCCCGAATTGAGAAGCACTGGTATAGATTCTAAACAATTGTATTCAGTCAGCTTTTATAAATATGTTGTTCCCCCTAGGTCTGCTATTTTTGGGGGCCACTGTCTGTCTGTCTGTCTAAAATAGCAGACCTACAAGCTCGTAGCGCGGCACCTATTTTGGGCCACTGTCTGTCTGTCTAACAATCTGTCTTGTCTTGTCTTGTCTGTCTGTCTGTCTGTCTAAAATAGCAGACCTACAAGCTCGTAGCGCGGCACTCGGTGCCGCGCTACGAGCTTGTAGGTCTGCTATTTTGGGGGCCTCTGTCTGTCTGTCTGTCTGTCTGTCTGTCTTACAATCTGTCTTGTCTGTCTGTCTGTCTGTCTTACAATCTGTCTTGTCTGTCTGTCTGTCTGTCTGTCTGTCTGTCTAAAATAGCAGACCTACAAGCTCGTAGCGCACCACTCGGTGTAGTGGAACGTTCGCGCGCGTCATGTCGACTAGAGGACGTACTACAGTTCCACGCGTGCGTCTCGGGGAGCTCTATAACATATCCTAAAATCAGACCGGAAGGCCTTACCGTTGTGGCGTTCTACAGAAGCAAATGTTTTAAATAGCAGACCTACAAGCTCGTAGTGCGCCACTCGGTGGCGTGCTATGAGCTTGTAGATCTGCTATTTTTCAATAGCTAAAGTATAACATAATGCTTAGTTAAAACACCAAAAGGGGTTCCCGCCCAGAATGGGTTAATCAGATGGTTTGGCCTCAGTCAACCAAGACGACGACGACGTTGTTAGTTTATTAGTAATGTATGGGTTTTTCTTCAATTGAAATGCTGAATGAATTATTTCATGGAAAATTATGAGCGCATGCATCTTTTGTAATCTCTAGATACCGAATATTGTTGCTGTCATTTGTCCAATACTGAGTTCAAAAATAGCTTGTCTACAAACCCCAAATGCCTTGCATCGTGGCAAAAGTAGGCTATGGCATTTTATTTACAAAAAAAAACCGAAATATGGAGAGTCCTGCCCGACAGCAACAATGAAATTGGAATGTTCAGTTCCCAACCTCAGACTATTTAACATAATTTGATGATTAATTCAGCTAATATATATATATAGTCATTAGTCAGTGATTCTCAACCTGTGGGCCAGGGACCACTGGTGGTCCGCAAGGGTATTGAAAGTACACGCTAAGATTTTAATGATAACAGACACACACACGCACACACACACACATTTTCTAATGATTTAAAAAGCCTTTTGGCTGCTGTGTTAAGTGGTCAGCTGGGTGGGCCGCAAACGCTTGTGAGATTTTCAAGTGGGCCCTGTTTGGAAGAACCAATGAATTACAAATTCCTATGATTATCAGTCAAGTTGACTAGGAATATATTTAATGGAAGACAGCCCTAAAACACAACAAGGCTTACGTCGTAGATCCAGTCAATGAAGTAGGAGACTCGGGTGAAGACACTGGGACGGTTGACCTGGTTACACCCTCCAGCTGGACCATAGCTGACCACACCATGGACTCTCCACAGTGCATCATCACCTTCTTCAGTCTTGCAGCTCAGAGGCCCACCAGAGTCGCCCTGAGAATAAAGGAGAGTCGTGGTCACCCTCCGATTTTTCCTCCCTGGAAATGAAAACGTCTGGGTTTCCAAGGCTACCCTCCGATTGGTTGACTGCATTTACATGCGGACAATATTTCTTCATTCAGAATGAAATAATTCAGATCAGAGATTTCCAATTTAACTGTTCATCTATGGATGGGAAGACAGCAGCCAAGTGGCCCTGATGAGGAGTAGCAGAGTCTGGATATAAGACCCAATAGATCGGCTATTGGACTGGCCACCATTACCTAAATGGGTAAATCGTTTTACACTAGCTGGGCTACAGCTTAATAAGCATATCTTGTGTGCCACTGCTGTGATTGACCAGTCAGTCCATAAGAGATGGACTGACCGCTACAAGGGACATACAGTACAGACCAACGCCTGTCTAGATGCTTTAACATCTTAAAACTGAAGTAAAGTGGCGTCAGTACAACAAGTATTTACTGCAGAGAGACATGGACCCTCAATACAACAGGAAAGGGCCCTGGATGGAGTCTACACAAGATTGATATACGAATGGCACTAGGACCCCCTTTCCACCCGTTGGTTCCCAATGGGAACCGGTTCAGTTCTTTTTCATTGCCCGACAGCAACACTGAAATTGGAATGTTCAGTTCCCAAACCCCACTGACTCATGAGCTCTGGCTCATGGACTAAGAACCAAAAATAACTGAACCGGTTCCCATTGGGAACCAACCGGAAAAGGTGTCACAGTCATGGACGGATCACATCTGAAATGTGGTCCTCAACGGGGACCTACCACTGGTCACAGACAAAATAAGTCTGAGAGAGAAGGATGAGGCTGTCAGGGCACGGTGTCAGGCACCTAGAGGGACGCTACCGGGCACTATAGCCAACCCAGGGTAAAGCCAAGGGGAAGAAGCGCGCCACCTACGTAGATGCACGGCGGCATGACGGCTTAGCTAACAACACTGTAAAGCCTCAAGATCGTGATGTAGGATAGGCACTCTCGCATCACATCACACTGCAGAGAGCCTCTCAGTGCTGGAGATTTGTGCTCCAGTTACCTGGCAGCCTGAGGTGACTCCATCCCCTCCAGCACACACCATGGACTCCAGGGCAAGGCTTCCCCACCAGTCACCCCGTGAACAAATGGAGTGCTCTACCACATTCAGTGGAGCCACTTGCAGCTTGTCTGGTGAACCGTTTTCACCTAAAAAAAATTAAAAAAAACGGTGATACAACATTTAGACTTCTCCCCAATTTGTGTCTTTGAGTAAGACACTGAACAACTGCTCCTAATAGAAGGGTTAAATGCAGAATACATACCGCCGAGCAGCCCCCAGCCAGTGACGTAACAAGTGAAATTGTTGGGCAGCGTTTGTTCGACATACGGTAGGGCGGCCAGTTCCACAAAGCCGTTGTCATATACAGCGTCGGCCAGTTTCAGCAGAGCAATGTCGTTTCTGTGGAAAATGTAGAAAAATACTTGACATCTTACTGAAGAACAAACAAGTTTAGTTGGTAACCGGAACACTGGGCACCAAGGAAGAGTGGGCGCCTTGATTTTAAATGGTCTATTTATTAAAATATTAAAATACTTGGAAAATAATGTAAAGTAGGCCTATACATGCCATACTTGAACATTTAACAATTCACGGCCAAGCTACACCAGGCTTTTCTCGCGTGTTTACCCTAAACGCGAACCCCGCGCGTTTAGGGTAAACGCGCGCGTTTTGTGCGAGAAAAGCCTGGTGTAGCTTGGCCGTAAGGCCTACAATTGCTACAAAACCTGTATAGCCAGACATTTGGGTGCCCACGCTTTCTTGGTGCTCACTCTTCCTGTATCCCTTTTTAGTCTTTTCAAAACATGAGCCATTGCACTGTGAGCTGAAATGTTAGAAATTATTTTAAGTTCTGATTGGTATAGTTTACCGTCTACAGTTCCTAATCAATATTGTAGGTTTAGTG
This sequence comes from Electrona antarctica, assembly GCF_951216825.1. NCBI lineage: Eukaryota > Metazoa > Chordata > Actinopteri > Myctophiformes > Myctophidae > Electrona > Electrona antarctica. The sequence goes on along the minus strand of NC_136801.1, from coordinate 2,864,551 downwards.
ACTTGATAATCTTTACCCGTTGCCGACGTAGCCTGTCCAGCCCGGATGGATAATAACTTGTTCCACGTGGACTATCTGCTCCGTGCCGCCGTCTTTGTAGAGGTCATGCTCTCCGAGCACCACGCGGTACTGACCATCCACGCTGTCAATAACACAAAGATATAAAACACAGATTAGGATACAATATACAAGTTGGATTATAGGCTCTTCAACCCATTTTGACCTGAGATCAGATTCTAAAAAAATGTCTTCTACATCCTGACAGTTTTCTGAAAAAGCTATGTTTCTATGTCAGTCTTCGATTTTTCATAAATAGCAGATCTACAAGCTCATGGCGCGCCACCGAGTGGCGCACTATGAGCTTGTAGATCTGCTATTTTTCAATAGCTAAAGCATAACATAATGCTAACACCAAAAGCCCAAAATGGGTTAGAAAAGGTTTATTTTCAGTTTTCACATATACAGTTAAAGGAGAATTCCATATTAGAAGGCTTTCTTACTTTTATTTGTAGTTGTTACGTCCCCACCAAAGAGGTCCAGGTGTTATTTTGTGCAAAAGTGCATTATTGGCTATTTCCCCTACCATAAGCCCTCAATGGGGGTTGGGTTTTTGTGCTAATTCGCTTATTTCCATCGAAATAAGTAGTAAAGTGTGCCGCTTGGGATACTATTTACATTATGATGAGAGGATATATACAAAAAATATTGATTTTTGAGCAATGGAATTAAGCAAATTAGCACAACACCCCATAGCCTCATTCAATTAAATGCAATTCATTGAGGGCTTATGGTAGGGGAAATAGCCAATAATGCGCTTTTGCACAAAATAACACCTGGACCTTTTTGATGGGGACGTAACAAATACAGGTAAGAAAGCCTTCTACCATGAAATTCTCCTTTAAGCCATAAACGGAATGATTATTTACACATTTTACACAATGAATTTAGTATTGATTGAAAAATAAATAAAATCATTAATCCAAAACCCCCCTCACCCATTCACCCACTCACCCTTCCCAGTTCCCACAAACATACATGTGTGTGAAAAATCTACACACTGGTAAGCATATTCCAATTAGTAATAACATAAGGGTACAAATATAGAATTAAAGAAAGATAACAAAACTAGAGAACTTAACCCATTTTGGGCGGGAACCCCTTTTGGTGTTAGCATTATGTTATGCTTTAGCTATTGAAAAATAGCAGATCTACAAGATCATAGCGCGCCACTCGGTGGCGCGCTATGATCTTGTAGGTCTGCTATTGTTGAAAAAGCGAAGAACGACTGACATAGAAACATAGCTTTTTCAGACATAAATCTAACTTCTCTACAAAGTCTAAGTCTAAAGTCGAACAGTGAGAGCCCTGTAGCCTGGTTAATAAACCAGACCGAATCAGCCGTTGGCAAAAAAATTTTTAGGAGCCAGCCCAGACTAATATACCGCGACAGTGTTGTGTGATATTAGTCTGGCTTATTAGCCAGGCTAGCCCTGTACCTGACACAGTGTGCTGCAGTCAGGATGTGGGAGGACTCAACAAGGGTGCCGCCGCAGATGTGGTAGTAGTCATCCTCACCATCGCTTTCTTGGAGAGAAACCTACAAAATATCAAAACAATATGGAGGCAGATGACACTCGGCTCATTCATTCATTTCATTGATTCATTTATTTTGTGGGTTTCTAAAGACTCCACTTTACACTTTACCATACTACATTCCAAGATATTAAAGGACCACTTTTCAACCTATCTTCATATAATAGGTCCTCACTAATGATCATGATAAAATGGCACGATTTTGTTCTACTCAGTCTGTGTCTCATAGGAGGGCTGTACTGTGGGCAGTTTTGAAACCGTCTTCCAGTGACATCATCATTAGGCAGATTTTTTTTTAAACAAGATTTTTTTTTACAAAAATGTTTAGATTTTCATTATCGTGAGAACGATGGCTTCCATTTTCGCATTGCAACTTTTCAGGACTAGAAAGCCTGCAGTTTCTATTAGCTTGTATTCCCCCATCGATGATGTCACTGGAAGACGGTTTCTGAACTGCCCACAGCCCTCCTATGAGACACAGACAGAGTAGAAAGTTTTTCATGATTATTAGTGAGGACCTATTATATGAAGATAGGTTGAAAAGTGGTGAAGTGGTCCTTTAAAGCTCATATTTATGTAAAGTGTCTCCCAAGCTTGAGATATACAATTTGACAACAATAAAAACTGCTTTCTTGTAACATACATTCAGATTTTCATAATCATCCAACTCAAAGAAATCAAATGGACATTTTTACTGACAAATTACCACTCATGTCATCATAAATGGGGAAGTACAATGAAACATTAACTGATATTACAGTAGGTTTCATTTTTCAAGACGCTAAGGTACAGCCCTGCAGAGCCTATAAGGCTAATAGATTAATGTGTTGCAAAACAGCAAAAAAATACAAAGCAAAGCTAATGATGAAAAAAAAAAAAAGCTATTCAAAGCAATGTGAAGCAATTACAAAAAATACATAATTTGACCACAGTAAAAAAATCATTATAAGCAGTAAGCACATTGCATTCAATTCAATATGGTACAGCACACATAAATAGTAAGAGAAATCTATGAAAATCTGGGAACTAAATCGTTACCAAGAAATTTCTTCACCAATGTGTTTCTAAAGGTGTCTAATAACATGTACTAAAAGTTTGAAATTCAACTCCCGTGGGAAAATTGAGTTATTAGCATAATATGTGACCATACCCATAACATCCTATATAAGGCAAAAAAGTCCAAATTTCATCATTCTTTAAGTAACATGTGACATATGAAACTAGGGTGTTTGCATGATTCTGAATCCATTCCAAGCATTAGTTTTGGGTATGGTCACATATTATGCTAATAACTCAATTTTCCCACGGGAGTTGAATTTCAAACTTTTAGTACATGTTATTAGACACCTTTAGAAACACATTGGTGAAGAAATTTCTTGGTAACGATTTAGTTCCCAGATTGGTCAAATACCTGATAAAATGCCCTTACTAAAACCAGTGTTCTTGGCCAACTGTGATGTGAACTTAAAGGACAACTTTAGTTTTTTTCAACCAAGGTTCATGTTTTAGGTTGTTATTAGAGAAACTAAAAGATGAGTGTTGTTTGTTTTTTTCATTTGCTGCTTTCTTTCGTTTTAGGGATTTTAGCTGTTTTTGACAGGGGGGCGGGGGCATTCGAGCATGGGGCTAAATATGTATTTTTTTACAAAATATTATGGCGATTTATTTTTTTATTATTTACTATAGTCCTAATAAACCCCAGGAAATTACATCTGGCCACAACAAAAATCACAGGATGTACTGAATGTGAAGGTAGCCTACTGGGGGGAAGCCACACTGTGTGTCATAGGCTCAATGTCAGTTTGACACATTCAGTAGATCCCGTGATCTTTTGTGGCCAGATGAAATTTCCTGGGGTTTATTAGGACTATAGTAAATAATTAAAAAATAAATCGCTATGAAACAGCTAAAATCCCTAAAACGAAAGAAAGCAGCAAATGAAAAAAATAAATAACACTCATCTTTTAGTTTCTCTAATAACATCCTAAAACATGAACCTTGGTTGAAAAAAACTAACGTTGTCCTTTAATGGATAATAAAGAATTCCAAGCAAATCAGTACAGTAGTGAAATGTGTGGAGGCCTATATTTTTACCTGGTATTTCCAGGAATGGGGTTCAGCCTCGGTGCCTCCGACCACCTTCTCGTTGTGGCTGAAGGGCACCTCAGCACGAATCAGTCCTTATGCACACAGAACAGTTAGTACAGTTAGTACAGTAGCAGTTAGTACACAGTGAGGACATGCAGTTGTAACTATCCTTAACCCCTTTTGACCTGAGATCAGATTCTAAAAATGTCTTCTACATCCTGACCGTTTTCTGAAAAAGCTATGTTTCTATGTCAGTCGTTCTTCGATTTTTCAAAAATAGCAGACCTACGAGCTCGTAGCGCGCCACTCGGTGGCGCGCTATGAGCTTGTAGATCTGCTATTTTTTCAATAGCTAAAGCATAACGTAATGCTAACACCAAAAGGCGGTCCCGCCCAAAATGGGTTAAATACAGTGGTGGGAAGTATAAGTAAAATGTACTCATGTATAATTTTGAGGTATTTTACTTTACTTGAATAATAATAATAATTGTTGAGTAGGCCTATACTCCGCTACATCTCAGAGGCAAATGTTGTATTTTTTACTCCACTACAATTATTTGAAAACTTTAGTTACTAATTACTTAGACTGTACTGTAGACTTTGATTATTATTACAAAACATACATACTTCAGCCATAGCTATTATATTCTACAAGCTCACAACACATCGCATGCGTGTGCATGTGTTTGTTGATTGGCTACTTTCAAAGGATGTTTTATACATTTTGAAAACTTGTGAAATGAGAAACTTCCAAATAATGAGTATTTTTACTTTTGAAACTTAAAGGATATTTACTACTTTAGTACTATTTACTACTTCCGTACTTTTACTATTTCTAGATTTTCTACAATATGGTAGATACTTTTACATAAAGGACGACTTCGCACATTTTCAACCTATCTTAATTGGTCCTCATTAATGCTCATTAAAAGATGGCACCATTTTTGTCTACTCAGTCCTCAGTGCCTCAGACGAGGGCTGTGTAGTAGACAGTTCTGAAACCCACCTACCAGTGACATCATCGATGTCGATATTTCCAAGCAAATGGAAACAGCTAGCTTTCTATTCCTGGAAAGTTAGCCATGCTATATAATAGAAGCTATTGTTCTTATACTTAATCTTGTTTGAAATGACCAAAAGTGAAATGACCCATAGCACTACCGACCATGTCCATTAAACGCACTCTGGACGGGAACCCCTTTTGGTGTTTTAACTATAAGCATTATGTTATACTTTAGCTATTGAAAAATAGCAGATCTACAAGCTCATAGCGCGCCACCGAGTGGCGCGCTATGAGCTTCTAGTTCTGCTATTTTTGAAAGATCGACGTCAGACCTAAATGGGTTAAGTACAATAAACGTTTTACTTCTTCCATCACTGCCAAAATAAAACTGCAAGAAAGAATTAAAATAATAATCCAAACTCATCGTTGTGCCCTTCTGTAAGACTTACCGATGCAACACAAGAGAGCTATGAGTCGTATCATCTTGGACTAGAAGTGACCAGATACTGTACGTTGGTTGTGATATATATACCATCTTGTGGTGAGTGACGCAACAATTTGGCTACATGCCAATGTCAATGATGGGAATGACGAAACACCGTGTCAAAGACATGTTGAATCTTTTCTTAGTGCTGACTAATTCTCATAAGTCTCATAAAGTTTAATAACATTAAATTGAGGTAGGCCTATATGTGTTTTCATCATTGAGAAACTTAAAAACTGGAACCTAACATGTAAACAGTTAGTCGTTCGCTCTGAAAGAATATATACCTATTCAAAGATTTGTGCCGCATTTTTAAGATTTTTCAAAAATGGCAGACCTACAAGTTCATAGCGCGCCACCTCTTGTAGATCTGCTATTTTTCAATAGCTAAAGTATAACGGAATGCTTGAAACACCAAAAGGGGTTCCCGCCCAAAATGGGTTATTTATTTTTTGTTTTGTCATTGCGGTAGCTGATAACGACACAGGTGGGTCAAACGTTAAGCAACGTCAGCAGAGCAGGTGTGTAAAATAAACCTAAATGTCCTCACTGATAGCAGCGTACTATATAAACCTACTACTAAATAAACCTAAATGTCCTCACTGATAGTGTACTATATAAACCTACTACTAAATAAACCTAAATGTCCTCACTGATAGTGTACTATATAAACCTACTACTAAATAAACCTAAATGTCCTCACTGATAGCAGTGTACTATATAAACCTACTACTAAATAAACCTAAATGTCCTCACTGATAGTGTACTATATAAACCTACTACTAAATAAACCTAAATGTCCTCACTGATAGCAGTGTACTATATAAACCTACTACTAAATAAACCTAAATGTCTTCACTGATAGTGTACTATAGACCAGGGGTTCTCAACGTTTTTGGCCGGGGACCCCCGGAAATGCTTTGGCAATGTCTCGGGACCCCCGCCCCGCCCCCTCCCGACCCCCAATATAAATTGACTGCTACAATAACCTTAACCCATTTTGGGCGGGAACCCCTTTTGGTGTTTTAAGCATTGTTATAATTTAGCTATTTAAAAATAGCAGATCTACAAGCTCATAGCGCGCCACCGAGTGGCGCGCTACGAGCTTGTAGGTCTGCTATTTTTGAAAAATCGTGAAAAAAAATTAAAAAAAACAAAATCTTTTTTTTTTTTTTTTTGAAAATAATTTGGGGACCCCCTAAAATAATTTGGCGACCCCCCGAGGGGTCGCGACCCACGGGTTGAGAACCCCTGCTATAGACGGCTCAACAGCTGCAGTTCTTCTTGGAGAAAGACATGGTTCTGCAGTTCACATGGCCGCAGATAAGACAAAACAAAGTGTACGAATAATCTAACGTTTGACGATTCATTTACCTCCCGATACCATTCAGATACCTAGGATGCCGATTCGATTTATATTGTGAGTCTTTAATATATTGTGACTTTTCTCCCAAGTTACCTTACTTACTTACTAAACAATATAAACCATGTAAAGTTCAATCATACTTAGAACATTTTAAAGCAATTCTAAACAAGTAGACCATGAAAAGTACAACCATGCACTTCAATGCAGCCAGATAAACTCAGTCAGACTTTATTTATTTTTTTATCCCACGATTTTGTAACCCATTTTTCACCCCTGTGTCAATTATCTAATGTGATCCTGGGCTCTACACACCCTCCGCCAACCTAGTCCCCATATATGGGGGACATGGGGAGAGCAACGGACTTGAACTCATGCTTCCTTCATGCCTGAGTGTCCAAGTTGCTCCTTTACACCTGACAGGCGGGAGTTTCCCTGGTTGGACGTAGCGCGTGGAAGGAACTTTCCCCTCCATCAGGCGCCCCGGCTGGCCAGGGGGAGGCAGTTTAGAGACCAGGATTACTGCATATTTTTGTGAGGGTACCTACCCTAGGGGACACGGGGAGAACATGTGAGGGTACCTTCCCTAGGGGACACGGGGAGAACATGTGAGGGTACCTACCCTAGGGGACACGGGGGGAGAACATGTGAGGGTACCTACCCTAGGGGACACGGGGGGAGAACATGTGAGGGTACCTACCCTAGGGGACACGGGGAGAACATGTGAGGGTACCTTCCCTAGGGGACACGGGGAGAACATGTGAGGGTACCTACCCTAGGGGACACGGGGAGAACATGTGAGGGTACCTTCCCTAGGGGACACAGGGAGAACATGTGAGGGTACCTACCCTAGGGGACACGGGGAGAACATGTGAGGGTACCTTCCCTAGGGGACACAGGGAGAACATGTGAGGGTACCTACCCTAGGGGACACGGGGAGAACATGTGAGGGTACCTTCCCTCACATGTTTTGTATTTTTGTATTATGTATAATATCTTTGCTGAATATCATT
>NC_136801.1:2817007-2852007 GCF_951216825.1 Electrona antarctica | reverse complement strand
ATATAGCACTTTTCTGTTTGGATGTATGGGCTGTCAATCAGATAGGACTTTTCTGTTTGGATGTATGGGGTGTCAATCAGATAGGACATTTCTGTTTAGATGTATATGGTATATCAATCAGACAGGACTTTTCTGTTTGGATGTATGGGCTGTCAATCAGACAGGACTTTTCTGTTTGGATGTATATGGTATATCAATCAGACAGGACTTTTCTGTTTGGATGTATATGGTATATCAATCAGACAGGACTTTTCTGTTTGGATGTATATGGTATATCAATCAGATAGGACTTTTCTGTGTGGATGTATGGGCTGTCAATCAGACAGGACTTTTCTGTTTGGATGTATATGGTATATCAATCAGATAGGACTTTTCTGTGTGGATGTATGGGCTGTCAATCAGATAGGACTTTTCTGTTTGGATGTATGGGCTGTCAATCAGATAGCACTTTTCTGTTTGGATGTATGGGCTGTCAATCAGATAGGACTTTTCTGTTTGGATGTATGGGCTGTCAATCAGATGGGACTTTTCTGTTTGGATGTATGGGCTGTCAATCAGATAGGACTTTTCTGTTTGGATGTATGGACTGTCAATCAGATAGGACTTTTCTGTTTGGATGTATGGGCTGTCAATCAGATAGGACTTTTATGTTTGGATGTATGGACTGTCAATCAGACAGGACTTTTCTGTTTTGATGTATGGGCTGTCAATCAGATAGGACTTTTCTGTTTGGATGTATGGACTGTCAATCAGACAGGACTTTTCTGTTTGGATGTATGGGCTGTCAATCTTGACAGGACGTTTCTGTTTGGATGTATATGGGCTGTCAATCAGACAGGACTTTTCTGTTTGGATGTATGGGCTGTCAATCAGACAGGACTTTTCTGTTTGGATGTATGGGCTGTCAATCAGATAGGACTTTTCTGTTTGGATGTATGGGCTGTCACTCAGACAGGACTTTTCTGTTTGGATGTATGGTCTGTCAATCAGATAAGACTTTTCTCCCGAACCCACCTCACCCCTGCCCACTTTGACAGGCTGGAATGGCTTAGGGTCGACGACAGAGTACAGCATCTTGCAATGGGTCTGGTCCACAAGATTCGATACACCACCAAGATACCCATGTAGGCATGTACCTGTCTAGATACTTCCTTAATGTTAACGAAGTCCACACCCATAACACCAGAGGAAGTGCAACGAACCATGTACAACCCAGATTCGGCACAAACAAGGGACTAAATTATTTTCGCTCCTATGCCACCAAAATGTGGAACGCCCTACCAACAGTCATTAAGACATGCGAATCCCTTGACTCCTTCAAAACCGCTCTCAAAGGGCACCTACGGATGGCTGCAATTCGAAACTGGCCTCCGTACAATCTGAATCCCCCCCCACCGCCCACCCCCTTTATCCCCTTACTGTATATGTTTCTTTTCCCTTTTTACCTCCCTTATGATGAATTCCTGTTCTGTTCTTTGACTATATATAGAAGTGTCTTTTTGTACGTCTCTAAATGTTTTGATGAATTGAACAAGGTGGACCCTCTTGTAAACAAGTGTAATGCATAATTGGGTCGTCCACTCACAGTTAACAGTCTTTGTATTGAGTTTGTGCTTGAAATGTACTGTAATTCTGCAAACTGTTAATAAATATTTCAATCAATCAATCAATTCTGTTTGGATGCATGGTCTGTCAAAGAGACAGACAGCCAGCACTCAAGTCCATTAACGGTATACATTTATTGCATATTGTTACAGATACACGCTGAGGAAGGCTTTACGCCGAAACGTGTCCGTGTTGTGATTGTCCGGCTGCACAATATGCAATAAATGTACCGTTAATGGACTTTGGAGTGCTGGCTGTCTGTCTGTCTCTTTAACAGTGATTCTTTGTGCGCCGTGCACCTGGTAATCTGCATTTTTGTATTGAGAGTGCTCGTTTTTTTCCCCCTTTGATGTGTGGGCTGTCAATCAGACAGGACTTTTCTGTTTGGATGTATATGGGCTGTCAATCAGACAGGACTTTTCTGTTTGGATGTATATGGGCTGTCAATCAGACAGGACTTTTCTGTTTGGATGTATATGGTCTGTCAATCAGACGGGACACCCCACCCCCGGAAAAATAAATCATATTTGAACTGGGGACCCCCCCACACACACGCACACACCTTGACAAGTACTTGGAATTGTGGGAGTTTTAATGCCTCAATAATACTACTTTAGGGTCTTTGTGTCATGCACGAAATACATGATGATTTCCTTATTTTTTCTTCATTTAAGTGTATATAATATTTCTACGTTCTGTGGAATTGAAAATGGAGGACCCTTGTGCTTTTTCTGCTTCCATCCTCAAGTAACAGTTTTTGCATACTTGTGCTGTACTTTCGTTTGAAATGTACCCATTCTGCATACTGTGAAAATGTTATGACATAAATAAATATATGTGATTTTGGAGGGAGGATAAGCGCTTATCTCCCTCCAAACTCGCATATTTTTATTTGTATTTATTTATGTCACAACATGACTCCGCACAGAATGACCTGGAAACACCAGAGGCATATAGGCGGACGCAAGCCATGTACCAACATGGCAGAAGCATGTTATTTGAGACCAATCAATTCAACAAGCTTGCCTCTTTTATTTGACAAACAACTTGACAATGTTTGACCAGTTTTTTACTTATTTATAGCATATAGTTTGTTGAGTCATTTTATGCAGTAATGGTCTTTTTTCCTTCTTCTTTGAGGTATTAAACAGGTTGAGAACCACCTAGCTACTATGTGAGATTTTATTTTTGCCATTTGTCCCAAAAGTTAAAAAAAGCTGTATACCCATGTTATAACATGTATATAACGATGCAATGTGACATAGCTCTGTTTACAAAATGCTGTACCTACTCCAACTGTATATACTTTCCCCATTTCCAACTGTTTTTTATTATATTGTGTGTAAACGTATGTTTTCTCATGCCAATAACGCTCCTTTGAATTGAAATTGAAATTGTGTGAACTGAGGAGGTGTGTATAGATACTCACATGATAGCAGTGATGTCACAGGACTTGTTGATGGTCTGCAGGGTGTACGCGGACAGCCGCCTGCAGTGCAGCGGCCGCCGCCGGTAGCGCACACAGCAGCTGGCTGCAGAACACACATGAAGTACTCACGTTTTACTTCAATAAAAAGTATCCATACTGCAATGCAGTGGCGTGCACAGATAGACACTAGGGGGTGCTAGAGCACCCCCTGCCCTTTTGGCAATGTGCCCCTTTGAAAAAAAAAAATAATAATAAACTTTTCTTTTCCTTTTTTTTTTTTGATTTTTCAAAAATAGCAGACCTACAAGTTCATAGCGCGCCACTCGGTGGCGCGCTATGAGCTTGTAGATCTGCTATTTTTCAATAGCTAAAGCATAACATAATGCTAACACCAAAAGGGGTTCCCGCCCAAAATGGATTAAGGCAACCGGCCGGTTCCACGCGCTGCACAAGGTGCCCTTTTTTAACTTGAGCACCTGCCCCTCTAAATGTCTGTGCACGCCACTGCTGCAATGTAGAAATTCCCAACTACTGGTGCTTAGTTCCTGCGAGAGTGAGGTCTAGCCAACACCAACTCGGGATTCCTGGATCGCTGCCCTCCACAAATTCCTATCCAACATCAGGTTCTTGAGCTCTGCAGTGTTGTCAGCCACGCTGTCGCGCCGCAGCACGTCTACATAGGTGGTACGCTTCTTTCCCCTCCTGGCTTTGCCCTGGGTTGGCTCCCATAGGGTCAATTTACTTGCCTCAAGTTCTGGGTGCCTGACGCAAGAAATGTGGATCGGCAAGGCTTTACTTATAGCCTACTACTTTAGGGTCTTGGTGTCATGCACGAAATACATGATTTCCTTATCTTTTCTTCATATAAGTGTATATAATATTTATACGTCATTAAATACGTCATCCTTCTCTCTCTGACTTTGTCAGTTTGACTGGTACTATAGTACCACTGATGATACTTGACCCCCCCCCCCCCCCTCCCCCGGTGGTACACAGAGGAGTCGCTTGACTGATTTGAGAACGGATTAATCACATTAAAGATCACACCTGTGTGAACTGAGTGGTGTAAGGTCTTATATAGACTGATCAGCTGTGGTCTGACGTAATGTCTGACGTAATGAAATCGCACCCGTGTGAACTGGGTGACCATAGCAACCATGCTCATTTTTTGGTACGAACACGAACAGACAGACAGACAAACAGACAGACAGACACGTAAACTAACAAAGCCAGTTGTAGGAGTGCTTTACACCACTCAAAGATATCATCAGTTATGTGCTGATTAGTTGATTATAGTTTTGTCAGAGCAACAGCATTATTGGCTTAGGACTTAGGGCAGGTATTACGCTCCTGTATTTTAACATCAGTTATTATGGTGGTACTTGGAGAGCCAAATATTTTCTGAGGTGGTACTTCAGTATAAGAATGTTCGGAACCAATGCTCTAAGCAGAAGTACCCGCTTTCAAAATGTACTTGAGTAAAAGTACAAAGGTATCTGCATTAAAATGTACTTCAAGTACCAAAAATAAAAGTAGTCATTATGCAGATTGAAAAATATGTGAAGATTTTTTCGAACATATCCGATCTAGTGAGCTTGTAGATCGGATATTTTCAAATGGCTGAAATGTATATAGGGCTGAAGTGGATAACATTAATCGTATGTTTTATTGTTTTGTAATAATAATGAAAATCTACAAAGTAACTAGTAACTAAAGTTGTCACATAATTGTAGTGGAGTAAAAGTACAATATTTGCCCCTGAAATGTAGTGGTGGAGTAGAAGTAAAAGAGTGTAGCATGTAAGTATTAGTAATACTAGTTACAATGGTCAGGTCACACACATTTCCCATTGACTATATAAAGCAAAAGTAAACAATATTAATAATAACAAATAAAAAAATCCTTTTTCCACTCAGAGTTTGCACAACACTCACCTGAGCGTGTGCCGGTGATGAGACTGGAGAGGATGAGGAGGATGCTCAGAGCTGCCAGGAGTCTAGTCCTGGCTCCACAATGATTGGTCGGCTTGCCCATGTCTCTGTGTCAGGGTCTGTCTGTGCAGGTGTGTGACTGACTGTCGGGTGTCTCTGTGTGTGGGGTCTGGTCTGTGCAGGTGTGTGACTGACTGTCGGGTGTCTCTGTGTGAGGGGTCTGGTCTGTGCAGGTGTGTGACTGACTGTCGGGTGTCTCTGTGTCAGGGTCTGTCTGTGCAGGTGTGTGACTGACTGTCGGGTGTCTCTGTGTGTGGGGTCTGGTCTGTGCAGGTGTGTGACTGACTGTCGGGTGTCTCTGTGTGAGGGGTCTGGTCTGTGCAGGTGTGTGAATGTCAGCTTCCTCTTCTTACAAAGCTTCCAGGGCCCGTAGTGTGTCTAGTCTGTCCCTGTGCAGGTGTGCTGAGAGACAGCTCTACCAGTTCCTTAAGTAGGTTGTAGCTGGGGTTTTCCAGGCCAGGACAGAATTGTGTAATGGCCTGAGAGAGAGAGAGAGAGGTTTGTGTGCACGTGTGCATATTAAGTGCATAGGAATGCATTGTGTGTGTGTGTGTGTGTGTGTGTGTGTGTGTGTGTGTGTGTGTGTGTGTGTGTGTGTGTGTGTGTGTGTGTGTGTGTGTGTGTGTGTGTGTGTGTGTGTGTGTGTGTGTGTGTGTGTGTGTGTGTGTGTGTGTGTGTGTGTGTGTGCGTGCGTGCGTGCGTGCGTGCGTGCGTGCGTGCGTGTGTGCGCGCGTGCGCGTGCGTGCGTGTGCATGAGTAGCTTCAGTATAACAGGTTTGTGGGGGAGTGATGTAATTGTGTTGTTGCGCGCACGCAGGTGTGCGTTGGATCTTTTTGTAGGTACTGTGTAGGTGTGCACCATAACTTATCAAGTTATGCATATATATATATATATATATATATATATATATATATATATATATATATATATATGCGCCTACTGTTCCCCTGTGGGGAAGTCCAGAATTTGTTTTAAAAAACACTGAACGTTTATCTTTATAGCACATTGGTTAGAGTGTAACAGGTTTATGGAAGGTCAACAGAACTTAATTTATAATAGAAGAATCATATGTCATATCTCTCTTACACATAGAGTACTTCATGACACATTCATTGACCAGTCTATACGTGCCCAATAAACATCCGTTTGTTTCGGCTGAGTGAGTTTGACTCAACTATGTACAATATAACTTCAATAACTTAATACAAGCTTCTCTGCTCATCTAGGAAAACGATGGTGTGACTTCCACTGACACTGTGCTAAAGAGCATGTTGATGGTTGTACGCAAGATCCTTTATAGCACACTGGCCCTTGGCTAAAAATAGCAACAAAAGTTGATGTGCTAAAAATAGCAACAAAAGTTGATGTGCTAAAAATAGATGGAGATTCCCAAAGGGGAGGGGCTGTGCTACATGCACGGGTGGATCGAGTGCATGTTCATGTGTGTGTGCTTCCTTGTGTGACGATTGACGAATGACGACACAGGCTGATAAGACTAGTTCCATGATGATGCAAGACGGCCGGTGGTGCAGTGTTGTTTTCGTCGACTAAAACCAAGACGAAAAATGTTCGTCGACTACCTTTTTTCACTGACGAAAACTAAATGGAAACTAAATGAAAACTAAGCTATGATGACTAAAACTACAAGACTAAATATACTGACAATTCCGACAACAAATAAGAACTAGACTAAAATGTTAGGGAGAGACAAGAGATCCAGTATAAGTCATTTTACAATTAGTTGAATGCTGAAAATAGCATATATTTTCAGCAATTGAAAAAATCAGTCATTACGACGGCATCAAGGCCCGACAAAATACATTTTGTTAGACTAAATCAAATGTAGATTTAGTCGACAAAAAAAACGTATGATAGGCTATTTAGTCGACTAAAACTAGACTAACACTACAACATTCCAGGTGACTAAAATGTGACTAAAACTAAATAAACTATTCAAAAGACTATGACTAAAACTAAAATCAAAATTTGCTGCCAAAAGCAACACTGCAGTGGTCTAAGAAGAACTCACTTTCTTTACTTAAAAGCCTCACTATTATATACAGGTAGCTTTTCGTGCACATCCAAGTGGTGGAGGTGCTGGTAGGCAAGACATAAAATGTAGACCAGGGAAAACTTCCTTAGAAGAGGAAGGGACTGCACACTCCAGAGACACTCAGGACAAGATTATTTTTTTGCTTCATTGCTTTATTTGCACGACGCGTTTCGCCGTGTAGGCTTCGTCAGGTGCTTTGATTGATTGATTGAAATATTTTAGTGGTGGGCATAGATTAATTTTTTTAATCGCGATTAATCTCACTGCAATCCTGGAGTTAATCGCGATTAATCGCGATTAAAATGGCTCATTTGAAGTCTGCCATGACCAGAAATAAGTCCTTTGAACGCGTTTCTCAGGCCAGGTGGCCCATTAGACCAGGTGCCCTAATTATGGATATTAACAATACAACTAGCCTATTAATACCTTATATTTCATATTGTGAGCTTGTGGAACTGTTCACAGTGTTGCCAAGTCTAGTCATTATAAGCTACTTTGGACTTGTTTATCTGTAAAGTTTCTTTAAATATTGGTGGTCCTTGAGATGAAAATGTTTGAGAACCACTGCTCTAAAACAACATTGGACAATGATGTTTGACAGTCAACACTATAGTTGCTAATTTTAAACTTAATTTCTGACTTTTTCGGATTTTCTGACTTGATCAGAAACGACAGAAACAGGCATGGTGGTGGTGTGTGTATGTATATTCACAAAGACACTGAATATGTTACTCGTACTGACTTACAGCATGATGAAATTGAAACTGTGTGGGTTGAATTAATTTTCAAAAAGGCTAAATCGGTATTAGTGGGCACCGTCTACAGACCGCCTGACCAACATGGGTTCTATGATATACTTGAGGGGTGCTTAGCTGAGGAGGAATGTGTAGAGAAAATCCTGATTGGCGACTACAATACAGACATGCAACGTAAGGAAGCACCTGTGTTTAAGTCATTCAGTAAGTTCTGTGATCAGTGTCAGTCAGCTAATTACCCAACCCACTAGAGTGTGTGATTCTACTCAAACTGTCATTGATCTCATTCTGTCCTCGGACAAATCCAGAATCTCCAAGAAAGGGGTTATTGTATGTGGGCTTAGTGATCATTTTATGATATTCTGTACCCGCAAAATACAAAAACTTAAGACTTAAAACTTAAAAACTTAAACTTAAGACTTAAAAGCACACTTGTCGAAGAAGCTTGGCTTGGCTTCAAAACCAAATATACATCAGTACTGAACAACATGGCTCCTTTGAGAACCACCAGGGGCAAAACCCGCTCGGAACCATGGATGAATTCGGACATACTGGCTGCAATGAAAGCCAGAGACAAAAAATGCTCTGAATTTCTAAAATGCAAGTCAAAGCTAGCCAAGCGCTTCGACAGTGTTCGCCAAGCTCGTTTGAACAACCTAAATACCCAACGAATCAAGCTAAGAAACAGTGTAACTGCCATGACCAAATCAGCTAAAAGTAACTTCATCAATGATAAAGCACAGGAAAACAAAAACAATCCTCATGAGCTCTGGAAGCTACTAAACAATCAACTAGGCTATGGTCAGAAACTAAAAACCAGGTTTTCAAACATAAACATCAAATCGGACAACACTCTCATCACTGACAACCTTGATGTGGCCAACTACTTGAATATCTTCTTTACAAACATAGCAACAACTCTGGTTAACAAACTGCCCTCCCACTCTGGGCTCTTTGGTGTAGAGCACATTACAACCTTCTACAGAAACCTAGGTGTTTGTAAAGACGATTTTAAACTAGTTATGGTAACAACTGATGAGGTAATTAAGAAACTGAGTGCCCTCCAACCCCACAAGGCCACAGGCCATGACAACATTCCCTCCAAATTTCTCAGAGACTCAGCCATCTCTATAGCTCCAATCATCACCCACATAGTAAACCTCTCCATCAAACAGGGACAGGTCCCCCAAGATTTCAAACTGGCCAAAGTAACCCCCTTGCACAAGAAAGGGAGTAAATTAGACCCCGGCAACTACCGCCCTATTTCTATTCTTAGTTCCATCTCGAAAGTGATGGAAAAAATAGTCTATGAACAGGTTGAAAAGTATCTTGCCACTAATAAATTATTGTACGAGTTCCAATCTGGCTTCAGAACATCCCACTCCACTGACACATGCCTTCTCTATTTGAGCGACCACATCAAACAAGAGGTGGACGCTGGCAAATACTGCGGCATGGTCATGCTGGACCTCCAAAAGGCTTTTGACACCGTGAACCACTCCATACTGGTTAACAAGCTAAAAGCAATTGGTTTCGATAGCACATCAGTGAGCTGGATGCAATCCTACCTGGGGGGGAGAGAACAGATGGTGGAAGTGAACGGAACACTGTCCCCCCCCCCTCCCAGTGAGCTGTGGCGTTCCACAAGGAAGCATACTAGGGCCTCTACTGTTCCTAATATATGTAAACGACATGACTTCAGCTTGTGACTGCAACTTGTTCCTGTTCGCAGATGACTCAGCACTACTGGTCTCAGACAGGGACAAACTGCAGGTTGAAAATGCCCTCAGCTCTGAACTCGGTAGAATCTGCACCTGGCTCGCTGATAACAAACTATCTTTACACCTGGGAAAAACTGAATCCATTCTCTTTGGCTCTAATAGTAATCTCAGCAAGGCAAATGGTTTCTTGGTTAAAGTGGGGGACAATGTTATCACATGTAAAGATGAAATTACCTACCTAGGTTCCATCCTGGAGGCTAATCTTTCCGGTGATAAAATGGCCACCAACGTAATCAAAAAGGTCAACCATAGAACAAGATTCCTTTACAGGATCTCCTCACTGGTCAACAAAAACACCTTGAAGACCTTAACAGGAGCCCTTGTACAGGGTTTCTTTGACTATGCATGCACCTCCTGGTACCACAGCACCTCAAAGGCCCTTAAAACCAGGCTCCAGACTTCCCAAAACAAACTGGTCAGGCTCCTACTTGACCTAGCCCTCCGAACCCACCTCACCCCTGCCCACTTCGACAGGCTGGAATGGCTTAGGGTCGACGACAGAGTACAGCATCTTGCAATGGGTCTGTGCGTGCACACTTGCGTGTGCGCGTGTCCTCTCTGTACAATTTATCAAATCAAAAATTGACATTGTTTAATTTTGCATTAGGTCTGCTTAGCGTTCACAGAGGACTTTGTTAAGTGAACCAAAATATTTAACAAGTCATGCGGTCGTACAGGCTGTTCATCTGACAGAACATTTCTTCACTTCACTGTCAGAGTGGAGCAACAGCAGAGAGTTGTTATTTTCATTATTTAATGTTTGTATTCCAATCAAATTAGAACAGTGGGAAGTTATGAGCACATATAAATTAAATATGCCTCTTATATTATTATGCCTCTTATATTATTTTCTTATCCAGAAAAGTATCCAAACACACACATTTCAGACAGCACCACAGGGAACCTCCTTCACAGTGAACCTGGTCTGTTCTGTTTTGATCATCTCTGATTTTACATTTAATCTGTAATTACAGACTTGCTGGCTGTGACCTCAAGAAGGAACACATTGAAGTTGTGGCTTCAGCTCTCAGCTCCAATCCATCCAATCTCCAATCCATCCCATTTGAGAGAACTGGACTTGAGTGGAAACGGCTTGAGGGATTCCGGAATGGATCTCATCTGTGCTGTGCAATTGCTTCAATTGAATGACCCGCCTTCTTTGCATATTTGTGCTTAGCCCGCCTACGTTTCGACGGTCAAATCACATTCTTCCCAGCGTTATGTCCCGCCTTACTGGCACGTTTCACTCGGAAATGCGTCACCATGCGGAAGTGGGACACACACTTACTTCCGTTTCACTACACCTTTAAACCCCATGAAGTGAACTGGGGCTTCAGAATGGGGACAACAAATAGAGACACACGGGGACTACAAATTTCACGCCCCCAAATGGGACAGCGTCCCCACTTCTGGTCCGTTGGCACGGATACTGCAGGCCAGCCCATAGAAGTCAATTGAAATTCAACTGTAGTTAGCCTACTTTTAAAATAATATCAAATGAACTGAAGACTATATTGATTTGAATAAAAATATGTTTCCAAATGTATGAAGTGTCTTTGTCAACATATATTGTTGTTTTCTCAATAGAGGATGTATTTCACATTTAATTTACCACTTGAATGAGTTACCCATAATGTTAACGGAGCAGAGGGGAGACGGCAGACAGAGAACCTGTCGCTTTTACGGGACGTCACTGCCTTTACGAGGCTACGAGCGCCGACTTTGAAGAGTGGAATTCTCAATATACATCCCGATCCCGACTGACTTTGTTATTCATGTCTATATTTGGAACATGTCACAGGCTTACTATATATGTTCTACCTACCACGGAGCTCCGACGGTGTGTTTTACCTCTGTCAACTTGTTGTATAATTAACTTTGCTGAATAGTTGCATGGGAAAATAACACAGCTAAATGGAGGAGTGACATCCTGACATTTTCAACTACCTAGTGAATACTCCAGATGAGTATTAATAATAGTCTTGCAAGATGCTGTTTAGATCATTTTCAACAAATACATAGCATATAAAACGAAATACAACAAATATATCTGGGTATTGAAAACCTCAAGGGATGCATCCGTGACGTATATACCGTGCGACCACTTTGACTTGAGATTTACAATGCTAGCACTTTTCACAAACTGATGGAGTATATTATAGTACATTGTAGGATGTATATTGAGATGGCAGGTATGTGACATTGAAAAGGACAAATTAAACATATGGGACACTTTATTAGAACACAAAAAAAAAATCGCTATAGCCTCAGTAATGAACCAGTGAAATTAGGGTATTGTATGATGACTCTCATAGGGATTGTATTGGCAGCTGCAGTACACAGTTGAAACGGACCAGAAGTGGGGTCGCTGTCTCATTTGGGGGCGTGACATTTGTAGTCCCCGTGTGTCTCTATAGGGACAAGTCCTGGACTGGTAGAGACTTTAGTTGTCACTGTGCAATACTTTAAAACAGTCGTCATGTGATGTTGCACACATTGCCTAAAAATAGCTCTTATTTGCGCCGCCCCTCGTTGAAAACAATGTATTTCCAACTCCAGCTTAATTGTCCCTCTCCATCCAGGCTCGGTTTTCTTTTCTGCCCCTCAATGTCGCAACTCTTAATTCTAGAGGGCTCTGCATCGCATCGAATGGGAGCTAGGGGGAGTGTCCTAGAGGTTAGGCTCTAGGGTCCGAGAGGCTAGTAGGGGTGAAGGTTCACAGCAGAGGAGCCCGGCTGAAACCAGAAGAGCACAACAACATGGAGGTCCTCCCGTCGTCTTTGTTCTTCGCGGTAAACAGCAGAGTTCTAACGGCATTGAGGCCGAATATCATCATGCAGATAAATTTTTACGTGCTGTTGGTGCTGGTTCTGTGGAGCAGCTGTAACACACCTGGGACAGGTACAGGCTATATGTACACTTACATTCACACTGTTACTAAAACCCGTCTGGAAACTAAAACCCTTTACTTTTTAACACTACTGGAAGGAAAACAGGGTGTGGTTTTAAAAAGTTCCTTCCAAATGGAGTCAATGTGGTTTATATTGATTTATACAGCTGTGTATCATTGTGTGACTGTCTGGATATTTACTTTACTGAAGAGGCTTAACATAAAAGGTTAAAATGTGGATTTTTGTATGTATTTTGTTTTGTTTTTTTTTTCGACGGAGAGCCTTCAATCCACCGTGAGTTATAGACAGTGGGCTAGTTGTAGTTATAGATAGTAGTTGTAGTTCTAGACAGATAATTGTTTATAAACATGAGACGGTTTTCATATTTATAACTCAATGGAGCTGCTTTCGCCGTGTGTGTGTGTGTGTGTGTGCGTGCGCGCGCGGTGGGAAAAAAAGTAGTTTTACTTGACTTTAAGTTTTAACATCAACTCTGAAACACAGACACACTCTGTCACAACTCACAAGTGAAAGTCTGGGATTTACTACGGAGTTGAAAGTACAAACCCATCGGTGTTCAAAATGTACTTAAAGTATAGCTAGGCTGTCCAAAAGTATAAAAGTATTCTACTCATTAATGGACGCAGAATGTCAGTGTGTCAAGATGGCGCCTAGAGAAGTGTCTCTTCCGTGTCCAGTGAGGTGTGGGGGGGGGGGGGGGGGGGGAGCATGGGTGGGGAGAGGGGTGCATTGGTGGGGGGGAGGGGGTACATGGGTGGGGGGGGGGGGATGCATGTGTGGGGAGGGGTGCATGAGTGGGGGGAGGGGGTGCATGGGTGGGGGGCGGTGGGTGCATGGGTGGGGGGTTTGAAAAAATAATCACACCCGTGTGAAGGGAGCGGTGCTTCTATACTTTTATTGTTAGTTACTGTAGATGTACTTTTCACAGTGACTGTTGTACCATAAATACCATTCAGGACTGGAACCCCTTTTGGTGTTTTAAGCATTATGTTTGTTTGTGAAAAATAGCAGATCTGCTATTTTATGAAAAAATCACACCTGTGTGAACTGAGTGGTGCAACCCCCCCCCCCCCCCTCTCTCTCTCTCTGTAATTAGCAGGCAAATGTTTTTTTGTGGCTTTCGCCTTTATTTTATATTTTTTATGGAGGGACAGACAGTAGGCTGACAGGAAATGGGGAGAGAGATGGGGGGGGGGGAGTGACATGCAGTAAAGGCCGTCGGGATCGGGAGTCGACCACGCGGCACTGCCAGACTGGATTACCAGCCAAGGTGCCTGGACCGCTGAGCCACGGCCCAGGCCAGAGCGAATGTTTTAAACTCATATAATTGCTTCTCGGGGGGGGCGGTCTCTGGAACAACATGTTTTCAGATGGGGGTCCACGGCCAAATACAGATAATTCTGGGGGTCCTTGACATTAAATAGTTTGAGCACCACTGACATAGAAACATGAGACTTCATGATAGCCGTGTGTGTGTGTGTGTGTGTGTGTGTGTGTGTGTGTGTGTGTGTGTGTGTGTGTGTGTGTGTGTGTGTGTGTGTGTGTGTGTGTGTGTGTGTGTGTGTGTGTGTGTGTGTGTGTGTGTGTGTGTGTGTGTGTGTGGGGGGGGGGGGGGGGGAAGTCAAAGACCCCCAACTGTGACAGTCACTATAGTAATAATAAAATGAGACAAACTGTAGCCTCCTCCCCTAAAGAATGTCTCCTCTGTCACTTATCAGTCACACAGAAAGGCCAAAGCCCCAGGTGGTCTATTTTGAAAGCATCCTGAGTGATAAAGTCCAAGATCACTCAGCCAAAGAATTGATGTGCAAATAGACCTTCAGTTTAAGGCACTTTGGTGAGACACTGGAGGGAGATGCAGGGAGAAATGGCTTGCAGAAGTTAAAATGTACAATTATGACTAACCATGTAGTTAAGAATATGCTATATGATTCATAATACACCACAGTAGTTTTAGTAAAAACAGAGAGATGTGTTTGGGTGAGCGGTGTGTCTCTTACCACCACGGCTCAGTGACGTCATGTTGTAGTTTTAGTAAAAACAGAGAGATGTGTTTGGGGTGAGCGGTGAGTCTCTTACCACCGCGGCTCAGTGACGTCATGTTGTAGTTTTAGTAAAAACAGAGAGATGTGTTTGGGTGAGCGGTGAGTCTCTTACCACCGCGGCTCAGTGACGTCATGTTGTAGTTTTAGTAAAAACAGAGAGATGTGTTTGGGTGAGCGGTGAGTCTCTTACCACCGTGGCTCAGTGACGTCATGTTGTAGTTTTAGTAAAAACAGAGAGATGTGTTTGGGTGAGCGGTGAGTCTCTTACCACCGTGGCTCAGGGACGTCATGTTGTAGTTTTAGCAAAAGCAGAGAGGTGTGTTTGGGTGAGCGGTGAGTCTCTTACCACCGTGGCTCAGTGACGTCATGTTGTAGTTTTAGTAAAAACAGAGATGTGTTTGGGTGAGCGGTGAGTCTCTCACCACCACGGCTCAGTGACGTCATATTGTAGTTTTCGGTGCAGGTCAGCTCTTCACCGAAAACGAGTATGAATAAGGCCTTTACATTTCACTATACTTTAACTGTTCAACTTGACTGATTGAATGTGTTTCTCTCCACAGCCCAAGAGGTGATGTACCTTCCACCACGAGACAGAGGCATCCACGTGGAACTGTCCCCAGACTACCGCTCTGTTCCTGAAGCCATCACCAGCGTCCTGTGGCTGCACGCACCCGGTGTATCCGCACCCTGGCTCGGTATGTGGACTGGTGATGACACAGAGTTTCAAACCGATGGGGTCACGGTGGCACAGTTGGTAGTGCTGTCGCCTCACAGCTAGAAGGTCATGGGTTCGATTCCCGCTCGGGACGCTGTGGGCACTGGCGGCGTGTTTCCTCCTCCGCGTCATCAGTGCCCATACCCAAGGCGGGGTTGGCGAAAGGGCCTTTCTGTGTGGAGTTTGCATGTTCTCCCCGTGTCCCCTAGGGTAGGTACCCTCACAAAAAACATGCAGTAATCCTGGTCTCTAAACTGCCTCCCCCTGGCCAGCCGGGGCGCCTGATGGAGGGGAAAGGAACTGGTTGGAATAACGTGTTCCTTCCACGCGCTACGTCCAACCAGGGAAACTCCCCCCTGTCAGGTGTAAAGGAGCAACTTGGACACTCAGGCATGAAGGAATGAGTTCAAGTCCGTTGCTCCCCCCATGTCCCCCATATATGGGGACTAGGTTGGCGGAGGGTGTGTAGAGCCCAGGATCACATTAGATAATTGACACACGGGTGAAAAATGGGTTACAAAATTGTGGGATAAAAATTATTAAAAAAAAAAAAAAAGAGTTTCAAACCGAGGCTTTTTATAGTTGGTGAAGCAGCGTGAAAACTACAAAATAACACAAAATACAAGCCTTTAAACAAACAGTGGAACAAAATAAGCTTCAACTTGAATACAATTCAAGTAAAGCCATCGTAGGACAACAGAATTACGTTGGACATGAAATCCAACCGTTGCAAACAAAAACATGCCGTAACCCAGGGCTGGGCAACTTTGACGATGGAGAGGGCCACTATAGTTCCACACTCACTCCAGAGGGCCACTATAGTTCCACACTCACTCCAGAGGGCCACTATAGTTCCACACTCACTCCAGAAGGCCACTATAGTTCCACACTCACTCCAGAGGGTCACTATACAGTTCCACACTCACTCCAGAGGGCCACTATACAGTTCCACACTCACTCCAGAGGGCCACTATACAGTTCCACACTCACCCCAGAGGGCCACTATAGTTCCACACTCACTCCAGAGGGTCACTATAGTTCCACACTCACTCCAGAGGGCCACTATAGTTCCACACTCACTCTAGAGGGGCCACTATAGTTCCACACTCACTCCAGAGGGCCACTATAGTTCCACACTCACCCCAGAGGGCCACTATAGTTCCACACTCACTCCAGAGGGCCACTATAGTTCCACACTCACTCCAGAGGGTCACTATAGTTCCACACTCACTCCAGAGGGCCACTATAGTTCCACACTCACTCTAGAGGGGCCACTATAGTTCCACACTCACTCCAGAGGGCCACTATAGTTCCACACTCACTCCAGAGGGTCACTATAGTTTCACACTCACCCCAGAGGGTCACTATAGTTTCACACTCACCCCAGAGGGTCACTATAGTTTCACACTCACTCCAGAGGGCCACTATAGTTCCACACTCACTCCAGAGGGCCACTGTAGTTCCACACTCACTCCAGAGGGCCACTATAGTTCCACACTCACTCCAGAGGGCCACTATAGTTCCACACTCACTCCAGAGGGCCACTATAGTTCCACACTCACTCCAGAGGGCCACTATAGTTCCACACTCACTCCAGAGGGCCACTATACAGTTCCACACTCACTCCAGAGGGCCACAGTAGTTCCACACTCACTCCAGAGGGCCACTATACAGTTCCACACTCACTCCAGAGGGCCACAGTAGTTCCACACTCACTCCAGAGGGCCACTGTAGTTCCACACTCACTACAGATGGCCACTATACAGTTCCACACTCACTCCAGAGGGCCACTATAGTTCCACACTCACTCCAGAGGGCCACTATAGTTCCACACTCACTCCAGAGGGCCACTGTAGTTCCACACTCACTCCAGAGGGCCACTGTAGTTCCACACTCACTCCAGAGGGCCACTGTACAGTTCCACACTCACTCCAGAGGGCCACTATAGTTCCACACTCACTCCAGAGGGCCACTATAGTTCCACACTCACTCCAGAGGGCCACTGTAG
The DNA here is from genome assembly GCF_951216825.1 of Electrona antarctica. Classification (NCBI taxonomy): domain Eukaryota; kingdom Metazoa; phylum Chordata; class Actinopteri; order Myctophiformes; family Myctophidae; genus Electrona; species Electrona antarctica. The sequence goes on along the minus strand of NC_136801.1, from coordinate 2,834,712 downwards.
TTCCACACTCACTCCAGAGGGCCACTGTAGTTCCACACTCACTCCAGAGGGCCACTGTACAGTTCCACACTCACTCCAGAGGGCCACTATACAGTTCCACACTCACTCCAGAGGGCCACTATAGTTCCACACTCACTCCAGAGGGCCACTATACAGTTCCACACTCACTCCAGAGGGCCACTATAGTTCCACACTCACTCCAGAGGGCCACAGTGCATATTACTGTTGTAGCAAAAATAGCCGGATCTACAACCTGCGATGCGTTTTGAGCTTGTAGATCAGCTATTTTTGCTATTATTTGAATTGAAATCCTGAGTTATTTTTTGGCATTTTTCAACTGGAATCGTGAAAATTAGCATTTTTATTTAATTTGAAATGCCTTTCAAATGCCTTTAATTGTAGTTATGTTAACTCTATAAACTAAATACAGTACTCATTAAGCTACTAATTTAGACGCATCATGTTTGCAAATCAATAATATATCATTATTCTGATATTAACCCGAGGGCCACATTAAGTGAAGGTGGGGGCCGCATGTTTTCCGCATGTTTTCGGGGGCCGCATGTTTTCTGAAAAATCTATGTTTCTATGTCAGTCATTCTCAAACAATTTCATGTCAAGGACTCCCAAAAATATATGTAATTGGCCGCCGACCCCCATCTGAAAATATTGGGACCTCACAGAAGCAAAGATTTGAGTTAAAAACGTTTGCTCTGAAAGAATATACAGGTATATTCAAAGATCTGCGCCACATTTTCATGATTTTTCAAAAATAGCAGACCTACAAGCTCGTAGCGCGGCACTCGGTGCCGCGCTACGAGCTTGTAGATCTGCTAACATGGGTTAAGGAAGGCAGAACATGCGTTGCATTAATTGTAGGTATTTGTGATATATTGAAGTTGGTTACGCTCCAGCTAACTGCCAGTGCAGCCCAGGCCTACAGAGGGCAGCAACGGACTGTCTTGGGGGGTTGCTGTGGGTTATAGCAGGTGAAGATGTAACTTTGTGTACCCAGAAGTGATGCGTGGGACGGCCCGTTGCCCACGGGCGGGCGGGCGGGACAAGGTTTTTAGCGTAATTATCGTGCGGCGGGCGGATCGGGGTGGGTCACCCCAAAAAAGGAGTGAAAGACAGCTACCTGCTCTCCTGTCTCTACTCCTGAAACCATCAGCTTGTTCTGTTGTTCATCAATGTGTTGCTTATGAAAGGGGGCTTTAGCCCCTCGCCGCTTTGACCGTCGGAGAGAAAAGTGTCCTCCGTCCTGAACTGGAATGTAGCATTTTATGTGGAAAGAATTCCCCTCTCGCCCGAACGAGGGACCGTCACCTCTCTCTCTCTCTCTCTCTCTCTCCTCTCTCTACTTTTTTTCCCTGACAAACTACATGGAAACTGAATGAAAACTAAGCTACGATGACTAAAACTAAGACTAAATATACTGACAATTTCTAGACAAAAATGTCAGGAAGGGACTAGTGGACAAGAGATCCAGTATAAGTCATTTTACACTTGGTTGCATGCTGAAAATAGCAGATCTACAAGCTCACAACGCGTCGCAGATCGGCTATTTTCAGCGAGTGTATACAATCAGCCATTACGACTAGCCTGGTTAATAAACCAGACCGAATCAGCCGTTGGCAAAAAGAAATTGCCTACCAGCGGATTACGGTCTGGCGAGGCTCAGTAGCACGCCTCTTTCCTACAACCGAGAACAGGTCGGACCAATCGGGACACGGTATGCAATATGGGCGGGCTTTGGTACAGTGACGTTCAATGCTTGAGACCTTTGACTGACAGTAGCTCTGACCAATTGCGTCAAAGATACAATGTTTGAACCCGCCCCCCGGGAAATTAAATCCAAGTGGAGCCAGCCCAGACTAATATACCGCGACAGTGTTGTGTGATATCAGTCTGGCTTATTAGCCAGGCTACATTACGACGGCATCAAGACACATCTTGGTCGACTAAATCAACTGTATATTTAGTCGACTAAAACTATAGACTAAGGCCCTTTCCCAATTCCTTTTTTAACCCTACCGCTCAGCCCTTGCCCCTTCCCCTTGTCCCTTCATAATGAGTGTCAAGGGGTAGGGGGATAAATCATCACCCTAGGAATTGGAACGTCCCTAAATATTGAACGTCCCTTGTAGATATTGATATACAACCTGTTCTCAGAAAATAGCTGATCTGCAAGCTCACTACAGGCCAGTGGTCCCCAAACCTTTTCATGTCAAGGACCCCCAAATTGACACGAATTAGCCCGCAGACCCCCATTTGAAGAGATATGCCAGGCACCCCATATACTTTTACGAATCTAGCAGTGTCACGGACCACCAGTGTGACATGCATTAGTCCATGGACCCCCATTTGATGGCTTTTCTGTCTCTGGGATCCCCAATTTATATTGTAAAATCAATGTTAATTAACTCTGAGAGTGTACAAATGGACCCTTATGGGTCCATTTGGTTCCAAACTATCATTTAGCTGGGGACCCCCTGGAAGTCTCTCAAGGACCCCTGGAGGTCCCCATAACCCACTTTGGAAACCACTGCTATAAGCTGTAGATCGGCTATTTTGGGAGAAGAGATGGAACGTAAATATTTATGGCTGTGGTTATGATGAAATAAATATATTGTAATTTTGTCTCATCTTGGTAGCCCACCAGAATGTAATTCAGCTAGATATAGCTCATTCTGACACACTGCTCAACAGTTGTACCTGATTCATTGATTATTGTATTAACAGTTTGTATAGAATGGGTACAGTTATATATCATATAGCCTACAGGGTTAGAAAAAGGAAAAACAATTTACAGTATAGAAAGAAGGGGCTGTGGTCACTGTGTTCATTGTTTTTAATATCATTAAGAACAGAGTCATTTTCTATCATGGAAGTCGTGGTATGCTTAATGCTAATAATAATATGAATGATAATGTTTAAAATTCAACAACATTTAGGACAATCGTGATCCATCTCCATCCAATGTACAGGCTGTACAGCAGCTTGCAGTCTGTTCCATAGCTGGTTTGCCTGGGGGGAAAAACAACACCATTGCTAATTAGTTATGTAACTTTTGCAACTTGTGGGGATTAGCATAACATTGGTCATGATAAAACCATACCAGCTATCACTGCAGCGAGTAGCCAACGTTATGCAGCGGCAGCGTTATGTAGGTACAGTAGGCTATTTCACGGCTTTTAAGAGCTCCAAAACTGCAGAATGTTGACATATCGTGGTCTGGGGGTCGGACTGATGCCTGCTAGTTAAGCTAGTAGTTTGCATCCGAGTTGTTCCACCGGGGCACCGGTGGTAAATAAAAAATAATAAAGCGCCGATGCAAAATTAATGGGTAACGTTACCGTAACGTTGTATGAATGCAACGCCGTAGCATATCGTTAGTTCAAGTGAGGTAACGTTAACCTTTGCTAGAGATTGCGATATTTTTGGCGATGCAGATTGTTAACACATTCAAATAATATTGGTTAATATCATATTCTTCCATAAGTTCCATAATAAAGGACTGAAAAGGCGTCTTACCTCGTCCGCCTTCCGCCCTCTGTGTCATGTCCCTCCGTTTTAAGTCTGGTCGCTAAGTCCCTTGGTTTGAAGGGGATCCTAACCCTACCCCTTGGCCCTACCCCTCGCTCCAAAGAGAATTGAGATAACCCTTCCTCCTCACGTGAACACGCATCAGCAAGGGGAAGGGCTAAGGGCGATGGAGAAGGGGGGAATTGGGAAAGGGCCTAACACTACAACATTCCAGGTGACTAAAATGTGACTAAATAAAACTAAATAAACTATTCAAGAGACTATTATGACTAAACCTAAAGTCAAAATGTGCTGTCAATAACAACACTGCTGGAGGCAAGTATCCGTAACCTTCTGTTGGTCTGTGGCAGGGTTGTTTTAGCAGCAAATTTAGATTTTAGTTTTAGTCATAGTCTCTTGAATAGTTTTTCATTTAGTTTTAGTCACCTGGAATGTTTTAGTCTTTAGTCTAGTTTTAGTCGACTAAATATCATACGATTTTTGTCGACTAAATCTACAGTTGATTTAGTCGAACAAAATGTATTTTGGCGGGCCTTGATGATGTAATGACAGTTTTTTCTCACTTGCTGAAAATAGCTGATCTAGAAGATCACAACGCATCGCAACGCGACGCGTTGTGATCTTGTAGATCAGCTATTTTCAGCATGCAACTAATTGTAAAATGACTTATACTAGATCTCTTGTCCACTATAGTCCCTTCCTAAAATTGTCAGTATATTTTGTCTTAGATTTAGTCGTCATAGCTTAGTTTTCATTTAGTGGAAAAGGGTAGTCGACGGACATTTATTTTGTGTCATAGTATCAGTCGATGAAAACAACACTGCTCTGTGGTCTTTTACAGCCAGCAAGGTAGCGGAATGTGATCCGGAAGGTCTGGAACCGGATTACTACAGGACGTTTAAAGACCGATCCACACTGGACACACACACCGCTCGGCTGATCATCCACAACATGACCGTAGAAGACATCGGGCGGTATACTGTGGAGATCAACCACAGACTTAACAACAAGACTTACCTGCTTAAAGAGATGAGTAAGTATGACTCACAACAAGACTTACCTGCTTAAAGAGATGAGTAAGTATGACTCACAACAAGACTTACCTGCTTAAAGAGATGAGTAAGTATGACTCACAACAAGACTTACCTGCTTAAAGAGATGAGTAAGTATGACTCACAACAAGACTTACCTGCTTAAAGAGATGAGTAAGTATGACTCACAACAAGACTTACCTGCTTAAAGAGATGAGTAAGTATGACTCACAACAAGACTTACCTGCTTAAAGAGATGAGTAAGTATGACTCACAACAAGACTTACCTGCTTAAAGAGATGAGTAAGTCTAACTCGTCATTTATTGGCTGTCCTTTAACGATGTTTTTTTTAATTTTATATTATCGATACATTTTATTTAACCCATTTAGACCTGAGGACGATTCTACAAAATGTCTTCTTAAATCCTGACAGTTTTCGAAGAAGAAGTCTTTCTTCTTATGAACTAGTCAACTAGTACCAGCATGATCAACTAGTGGATTTACTAGTTGAATAGTTGACTAGTTGAATAGTCGACTAGTTAAAGCCCTGTACAAGTGTGTTCATGATATATTTACATTTTTTGATTGATTGATTCTTTATTTAAATGTCATGCTTCCGAAGAAGCCCCGCCCATATGGACTTACAGGACACTTTACACTACATAAACAATGACAATAAACCCACATGACGGTTTGCAGACAATGATCAAGTGAATACTAAACTGACATTCCAGATCCCAAGAAACTAGCTAGCTTAGCCACCGACTTTGCTGCGCTCTGGGAGAACCGAGCAGCTGAATTCTTTGTTTTGATTAGGTGTGGAGTGGTGCTCGTTTGAACCACGGCTAGAAGGCTGTTTCAACCAATCAGATTGCTTCCTCGAAACGACCTGTGGTATAATATATACAACATTAGGCCTGTGACAGGAGACACATACTTACTACCTACTTGAAGATAGATGATAGGTGTGTGTGGTGCAGTAATTCATTCTGTGTCCTCCACAGAGAAAGTCCCGAAGCCAATCCTGGCCTTCAAACCGTGTGACTCCAACTCCAGCAACTGCACGCTGCACTGTCACTGTGACGACGTCACAGAGTCTGGTCCGGTCGGCTATCGCTGGAAGTTCGATGCAGGCGAATGGAGCGGACCCGACTCCTGGGTGACGACCATCTACAACAATGAGAGATGGCGAAAAGTTAAAAAAATATCCTGTCAAATAAAGAACCTGTTCAGTGAGGAGCAGAGTTCTCATCACAACGTGCTTTACAAAGGTGTGTGTGTGTGTGTGTGTGTGTGTGTGTGTGTGTGTGTGTGTGTGTGTGTGTGTGTGTGTGTGTGTGTGTGTGTGTGTGTGTGTGTGTGTGTGTGTGTGTGTGTGTGTGTGTGTGTGTGTGTGTGTGTGTGTGTGTGTGTGTGTGTTCGTTCTGATTTTTGGACTCAAAGCTGTAGGAAATACTTGCCATTAACACAGCCGACGCGAATCGCGTATCAATACGTTATCAATTAATCAAACGTCGGGTGCGAACCACGTATCCATACGTTTTAATCACTTTTTTATAGCATACTTTCATTCATCTTTTTACCCACCCGGACAATGAAGAACCATCCCCCTATCATTGCGGCTTAGTCCCGCTCACGTGATCAGAAAAAAAAACAAAAAACAAAAACCCCCCTCCCCTCCTAAAAACAGGAGGGCGGGCCGCTTTACGTGTAGAAGCCACTAAGCCAGTGTAAAATGGACACGCCCATGGAATGATCCAGTCGGTGTGTGAAAAGAATCAAATTTCACCTAACCTCGCCTCACCAGGCTTTCCTCCACCTATTGGCTTTCACACAACACTATACTACTCGATTCCCCCCTCCCCTCCTGTTTCTCCTGCAGGAGGAGGGCCTTGCGAGATGGGGGCTCTGTCTCTCGGAAAAAAACGAACGGATCGCTGCCTAAACACATATGCACCGGATCCGATCGGCATTGCATTGCATAACGTCTGCAACACACATGGACAGATGCATGTTTCCTTCTTCATACTGTAGCGACCAAACGATCCCCGAGCCTACAATACTACGAACTAACCTAACCACAGTATCGAGGGGCCGCCACGACAACAGACACAGACGTCAGACAGTGTGCCGTTGGTGGATCACGTATCGCCATGCAGAACCGTCATAATCGGAGATCGCTCGGACGTGTGTTTGTAACGCTTTTTTATTCATTATAATTGTAGTGATAAGACCGCAATGAACGCATCGGGGACGTAATCGACCCGGGTGTAATGTATAACGAACTTTTCCGCGTCCTAAACCGTGGTGTTGTGATCCGTTGTCGTCGACATCACAGCCGGGTGAATCTTTTTTTCCTCCATCGCCCCCAACCTGCATGCCCAGGCATGTTGTCTTGTTAGTAAATATACTTCACTAGCTTGAAAAACAAAATCAGCTGTTGATGACAACGCGTCTCACCGTTATACTATAGTTCTGAACCGAACGGTGGAATGGGACTTTTTATAGCCGTACGGATCAAGACTTTTGCTGCCCAATGTGCCCATGAACCCCCCCCCCCCCCCCCAATGTTTTGCGATCAAGACAATGAGGCAATCATCATCATCATCTAAATAAAGCAGAGTTATGAAGGTTTATAGTCAGACATTGACAGGCAGATATAACAATAAACACAATAAATATGCTATACATCCTATACACCGAATGAAAGCCCTGAATGTGTACTTTTACGAGGAAAAGAGTAAACATTGATCCCATGTACAGTTTGTCATAAATTGGTTACATTGCACATTGCGCCCACCAGATATAACTGCAGAGAAGACATGGACCCGAACTCAATATTCACAAAATAAGGCCTATAGCGACATATAAATACTATATACCGTATGAAACAGAAGACTCTGCTTTCATAAGAAAAAAACTTCTACTGTAGTAATAATAAAAATCACACCCATGTGAAGTGAGTGGTGCAACTCTGTCCCATATTCTGTTCTCTGCTTATTCAATACAGGTCGCTATATACGGACTGAGGCAGAAAGTCATGTAAACCTTTTATTTACAGTTTGGTCTGTAAACTTCTACTGTAATAATAAAAATCACACCCCTGTGAAGTGAGCGTTGCAACTGTTCTGTACTTATTCACTACAGCTCGCTATATACGGACTGAGACAGAAAGTCATGTAAACCTTTTATTTACAGTTTGGTCTGTAAACTTCTACTGTAATAATAAAAATCACACCCCTGTGAAGTGAGCGGTGCAACTGTTCTCTACAGTTGCACCGCGCAACTGTAGAGAACAGTTGCACCACTCACTTCACATGGGTGTGATTTTTATTATTACTACAGTAGAAGTTTTTTTCTTATGAAAGCAGAGAGTCTTCTGTTTCATACGGTATATAGTATTTATATGTCGCTATAGGCCTTATTTTGTGAATATTGAGGAGTTCACGTCCATGTCTTCTCTGAAGTTATCTGGTGGGCACAAGCTGCATTCAATAACCAATTACTGTCTAACTGTACATGGGATCAATGTTTACTCTTTTCCTCGTAAAATGACACATTCAGGGCTTTCATTCGGTGTATAGGATGTATAGGATATTTATTGGGTTCAATTTTATATCTGCCTGTCAATGTCTCTGACTTTAAACCATCCATAACTCTGCTCGCTGTTCAAGATAACCACTTCCAGGCAAATGCAGGTGTTGCAAAAAGGTCAATATCTCCAGAATGGAACATGGTAAAATCAAAATGTATTTTTTAAATTGAAGTGGACAAGTTCAGCTTTCTTTTGATGTATGCGTGTGATTCTCGCTATAAGAGAACATTTTGCTGTGGGCCCCCGAGGCCTTTGTGCAATGTTAAACGGTAGCAACATCCAAATAGGCCTGTCGAGATCTTGTAGCAATCAAAGTGTTAATATAGCGGTTGTTGTAAAGGTAGTAATTGATTGCCTGAGTCCCGTGGTGGGAGTTCTGCTCTGGTTCTGAGTCCCGTGGTGTATATAAGTTGTTCCGGTCATTTGGTGCTGGGGGGGCACTGGGGGCCACTCATTCATTTGGTGCTGGGGGGTGGTGCAACCCGGAAGTGGATCTGTTCACTTCCTGTTTTACCAGGAAGTGGTCGCAGAGGAATCAAAAAGGTGAAGTAATTTTCTTTTCTTGTTCTGTTTTTATATTTGTGTCTTTCAGCTCCTAAAGAACCACCAGGCAGAGGATTAAGAAATGGGATTATTGTTACTGTCGTCATGGTGATAGTAGCACTTGGAGTTTTACTCTGGAGGAAGAAATTTTGTAAGTATTTATAGTGGATCAACTTAACAAGACACCTAGTATTTAAGTGAATTATAGTGGAACAAGACACCTAGTATTTAAGTGATTTATAGTGGAACAAGACACCTAGTATTTAAGTGATTTATAGTGGAACAAGACACCTAGTATTTAAGTGATTTATAGTGGAACAAGACACCTAGTATTTAAGTGAATTATAGTGGAACAAGACACCTAGTATTTAAGTGATTTATAGTGGAACAAGACACCTAGTATTTAAGTGATTTATAGTGGAACAAGACACCTAGTATTTAAGTGATTTATAGTGGAACAAGACAACTAGTATTTAGGTGATTTATAGTGGAACAAGACACCTAGTATTTAAGTGATTTATAATGGAACAAGACACCTAGTATTTAAGTGATTTATAGTGGAACAAGACACCTTGTATTTAAGTGATTTATAGTGGAACAAGACACCTAGTATTTAAGTGATTTATAGTGGAACAAGACACCTAGTATTTAAGTGATTTATAATGGAACAAGACACCTAGTATTTAAGTGATTTATAATGGAACAAGACACCTAGTATTTAAGTTATTTATAGTGGAACAAGACACCTAGTATTTAGGTGATTTATAATGGAACAAGACACCTAGTATTTAAATTAAAAGGTGTTGTAATGAAATGGAATTGGTGTAAAATGAGGTAAAATAAGTGGTTACTCAACAAAAACTATTTGGTACTTGGTATCGGCGAGTACTCAAAATTAAGTACTGGTACTCTGTGTGAAAAAAATAAGGTATTGGAGCATTACATGATTTGTTAAGTGGTGTATTTGTAATAGTTTATACTAAGATGAATCAATCCATTTACAGTGTAACTATAATGATAATACATCTATATCAATATCACCGTCTCACATCTCACTGACCAATCACTGTCTCTCATCTCACTGACCAATCACTGTCTCGCATCTCACTGACCAATCACTGTCTCGCATCTCACTGACCAATCACTGTCTCACATCTCACTGACCAATCACTGTCTCGCATCTCACTGACCAATCACTGTCTCGCATCTCACTGACCAATCACTGTCTCTCATCTCACTGACCAATCACTGTCTCTCATCTCACTGACCAAACACTGTCTCTCATCTCACTGACCAATCACTGTCTCGCATCTCACTGACCAATCACTGTCTCTCATCTCACTGACCAATCACTGTCTCACATCTCACTGACCAATCACTGTCTCGCATCTCACTGACCAATCACTGTCTCTGTGATTGTCATCTCAGCTTTAACAGAAGAAGAGAAGGAAAGACAAAGAGCCGCCAAACTGAGAGGTAGTGTGTCTGTGTGTCTGTGTGTCTGTGTGTCTGTGTGTCTGTGTGTGTGTGTGTGTGTGTGTGTGTGTGTGTGTCTGTGTGTCTGTGTGTCTGTGTGTCTGTGTGTCTGTCTGTCTGTCTGTCTGTCTGTCTGTCTGTCTGTCTGTCTGTCTGTCTGTCTGTCTGTCTGTCTGTCTGTCTGTCTGTCTGTCTGTCTGTCTGTCTGTCTGTCTGTCTGTCTGTCTGTCTGTCTGTCTGTCTGTCTGTCTGTCTGTCTGTCTGTCTGTCTGTCTGTCCGTCCGTCCGTCCGTCCGTCCGTCCGTCCGTCCACGCGCGTGTAAGTAACATGGAAATGCTTTGTTCGCTACAGGTCTGTTGGAGAGAACACCAGGATATCGTCACATCACTGACTATGAAGAGGAGCTTCAACGCAACATGAACAGTTCATATCGGAGTGTAAAACTGGGCACACAGTCTGAGGTCGTGTTTAAAAACGTCTTCACCCAGCTCTACAATGTAGACATTGAAAGAACAGACATCCACAGCCATCATGAGGTCAGACAGATGGAGATGAAGAAGGCAGGAGAGGGAACAGAAATCCAACTGGGTCAGATGTTCAAAGACCTTTCTGGACTGATCAAAAGAACAGTGCTGACCGTTGGCTGGGCAGGGATTGGCAAAACGTTCCTCGTACACAAATTTGTGTCTGACTGGGCCAAGAAGGGTTTCCCCCAAGACCCACACCTCGTGTTCCCGCTCAAGTTCCGCCAGTTAAATCTGCTCAAGGGAAAAAAGTTTACTTTGGCACAGCTAATTCACTGCTGCATCGCGGAAACCAGATTTATTGAGGAAGACATTCTTAATCTTATCTTCACTGAATTGCAGACGGCAAGAGACTACAACGACCTCCCCTTCAAAGTTATGTTTGTTATGGATGGTTATGATGAAAATAATTTTGATTTCAAGTTTGATTTCAGCACAGGCCTCATGAATGTCAACGACTCTTACCCAGTGGAAGATCTCCTTGTAAACCTCATCAAGGGAGAGCTCCTCCCCTCTGCTCGCATCTGGATAACCTCAAGACCTGTAGCAGCCAATCAGATCCTTAAGGAGTTTGTAAACAGGATGACCGAAGTACGAGGGTTCATCAGAGATGACCAGAAGAAGGAGTTCTTCATGAAGACGTTCAGTGATGAGACCCAGGCCAGATCAATCTTCTCACAGATCAAAGAATCAAAGATCCTCCTCACCATGTGTGAAAGCCCAGTCTTCTGTTGGATCCTTGCTACCGTTGTGAAGAACATGGGGACGACATTCAGGCTGCCCAAAACCCTGGTTGAGCTGTTCTGCCACTTCCTGATGGGTGAGATACAGCGGCAGAATCCTGCACTAGGCGAGGCAGACAGAGAGAAGCTCATAAAGGATGCAGGAGAAGTTCTTCTGAAGCTGGGCGAGCTGGCGTTTCACCAACTGAAAAAAGGCAACATCATTTTCTATGAGGAGGACCTGAAAGCGTGTGGTCTTGATGTAATCAAGGACTTGAAGAACTTGGGCTTTTGCACAACCTTCTTCAGAGAAGACGGTTTGTACTTCCACAAAACGGTCTACTGCTTTGTTCATCTGAGCATCCAGGAGTTTCTGGCTGCAGTCTACCTGTCCCACTGTTTCACACAGAAGAACACGGAGGTCCTGAAGACATTCCTGGAAGATGATAGTTACAACAGTGACATATTCCACTGTCTGATGGAGATGAACGAACCCTCAGTAAGTCAGGGGATCCAACAGTACCTGGAGTCAGGAAAGAAACTCTCTGAGCCCCAGTGTTCAGCTCTGGCCTCCATGCTGCAGATGTCAGAGGAGGTTCTGGAGGACTTGGACCTGCAGAAATGCAACACATCACAGGAGGGGCGACAGAGACTGGTCCCAGCTGTGAGGAACTGCAAAACGGCCAGGTTAGTAGTCATAAGAATATAATCATGTTAGAGCAGCTTTCACTCATATACTTCATTCATTCATTCAAAATAAAAATTAACACATGTACACATTGTCATTGTGACAAATGATAACATTATTTCAGTTAAAACTACATCAATTCAGTTCAGTGAGACTCACTTCATATTTGTGTGTGTGTGTGTGTGTGTGTGTGTGTGTGTGTGTGTGTGTGTGTGTGTGTGTGTGTGTGTGTGTGTGTGTGTGTGTGTGTGTGTGTGTGTGTGTGTGTGTGTGTGTGTGTGTGTGTGTGTGTGTGTGTGTGTGTGTGTGTGTGTGTGTGTGTGTGTGTGTGTGATTTACCAGTGTCCTCATTAGTTATTCTACAATGAAAACAGACTATACCAAATGAGAAATGGACCATACCATTAGTGAAGGGGTGTACAGAGGATGGTCTTTTAAACAATGAGCTTGGTCATTACGTTTACACGTTACTTAATACATTTAAATGTAAGTTCCATGCTTTCCATCTGTCTTCCACTTCTCTGTTCTCTGTTCTTACTGACATCCTGCTAATGTCTGAAGAACTAGATAGAAGATCTTTTAGGTGCCTTTCACACCTAAAGTTTGCTTACAAGGTCTGGATCAAGGACCAAATGTTTACGTTGTTGCATTTTGCGTTAGGTCTGCTTAGCGTTCACAGAGGACTTTGTTAAGCAAACCAAAATATTCAACAAATGTCATGCGGTCGTACAGGCTGTTCATCTGACAGAACATTTCTTCACTTCACTGTCAGATGTGTAGATTGGAGAAACATCAGCAAGTTGTTATTTTCATTATTTAATGTTTGTATTCCAATCAAATGAAAACAGTGGAAAGTTATGAGAACATTTAAATTCAATATGCCTCTTATTTGCTTAGCCAGAAAAGTATCCAAACACACACATTTCAGACAGCACCACAGAGAACCTCCTTGACAGTGAACGTGGTCTGTTCTGTTTTGATCATCTCTGATTTTACATTTAATCTGTAATTACAGACTTGCTGGCTGTAACCTCGGAGAGGAACACATTGAAGTGGTGGCTTCAGCTCTCAGCTCCAATCCGTCCCATTTGAGAGAACTGGACTTGAGTGGAAACGTCTTGAAGGATTCCGGAGTGGATCTCATCTGTGCTGCACTGAAGAGCCCAAACTGTTGTCTGGAGATTCTCAGGTCAGATTCAATTAACATTTTTATTTTTATTTGGTTACGTTCTGTTATAGTAAGTGATTATAATGCATTTATTATGGAGGTGGTACTTTATTTGCAGTGTGGATAAGGTTAGATATCATGGTAACTCAAACTGACCTTAATATTGATAAGATACTGTGTGTGTGGTGTGTGGGTGTGTGTGTGTGTGTGTGTGTGTGGTGTGTGTGTGATTTACCAGTGTCCTCATTAGTTATTCTACAATGAAAACAGACTGTAGTCTTTATGCTGAGATACTACATTTAAAACACTAAACATCTCTGATGACACTGAGTGGTTGAATGTGTTCTGTCAGAGTGTCATCCCCTAGTTTTGAATGATATTTATATTAATGTTAATTGTTAATTGGTGTTGAGTATCAGGGGCGTAACTAGACGTCAGTAAGCCCCCGCGCAGGCTGGTCAGCCCCCGACAGTTTGATCAAAATGCACAAAACGTTCTAAACATGAACTGTGGATCAATATCTAAAAACCCAGTGGGAGAGACGGTTTTATGTGGAAAACGTATGCTGTTATGAGCCAACGGAAATTCTATGGCAGGAATATGTATTTTATTTGTCTTAAAATCTCTCTCTCTCTCTCTCTCTCTCTCTCTCTCTCTCTCTCTCTCTCTCTCTCTCTCTCTCTCATATCTGGTTGTATTCTTCATTTAGTCTGAAGAACTGCTGGTTGTCGGAGAGAAGCTGTGAAGTTCTGGCCTCGGCTCTCGCCTCCAATCCTTCCCATTTGAGAGAATTAGACCTGACTTTGAACAACCTGCAGGACTCCGGAATTGAGCTTCTATGTGCCGGAGTGAAGAGTCCACATTGTCACCTGGAGACCCTGAGGTAAATAGAGTTTTATTCTGTGTGGATCTGTACTGCAGACTCTGAGGTAAATAGAGTTTTATTCTGTGTGGATCTGTACTGCAGACTCTGAGGTAAATAGAGTTTTATTCTGTGTGGATCTGTACTGCAGACTCTGAGGTAAATAGAGTTTTATTCTGTGTGGATCTGTACTGCAGACTCTGAGGTAAATAGAGTTTTATTCTGTGTGGATCTGTACTGCAGACTCTGAGGTAAATAGAGTTGTATTCTGTGTGGATCTGTACTGCAGACTGAGGTAAATAGAGTTTTCTCTGTACTGGAGCATCAACAGCAGTTTGTTAAAGTGTGTATTTCTCTGCAGGTTGTCAGGCTGTGCGATCACAGAGAAAGGCTGTTCTTCTCTGGCTTCAGCTGTAGCCCTCAACCCCTCCTCCCATCTGAAGCATGTGGACCTCAGCTGTAACCACCCAGGAGGAGATGCTGAGCAGACGCTGCTCTCTGCTGGACTGGAGACTGTCAAGTGAGTCGACTTGGACTGTGTCCATCCATCTTGGTTAAAAATAAGTTTATTTTATTTTTTCTAAGGCTGTCAAAGTTAACATTGTTAACATTGACTCACATTAACGTTAATCGTGCGTCAACACAAATTCCTTTTAACGGCGTCTCTCTCTCTCTCTCTCTCTCTCTCTCTCTCTCTCTCATATCTGGTTGTATTCTTCATTTAGTCTGAAGAACTGCTGGTTGTCGGAGAGAAGCTGTGAAGTTCTGGCCTCGGCTCTCGCCTCCAATCCTTCCCATTTGAGAGAATTAGACCTGACTTTGAACAACCTGCAGGACTCCGGAATTGAGCTTCTATGTGCCGGAGTGAAGAGTCCACATTGTCACCTGGAGACCCTGAGGTAAATAGAGTTTTATTCTGTGTGGATCTGTACTGCAGACCCCGAGGTAAATAGAGTTTTATTCTGTGTGGATCTGTACTGCAGACTCTGAGGTAAATAGAGTTTTATTCTGTGTGGATCTGTACTGCAGACTCTGAGGTAAATAGAGTTTTATTCTGTGTGGATCTGTACTGCAGACTCTGAGGTAAATAGAGTTTTCTCTGTACTGGAGCATCAACAGCAGTTTGTTAAAGTGTGGATTTCTCTGCAGGTTGTCAGGCTGTGCGATCACAGAGAAAGGCTGTTCTTCTCTGGCTTCAGCTGTAGCCCTCAACCCCTCCTCCCATCTGAAGCATGTGGACCTCAGCTGTAACCACCCAGGAGGAGATGCTGAGCAGACGCTGCTCTCTGCTGGACTGGAGACTGTCAAGTGAGTCGACTTGGACTGTGTCCATCCATCTTGGTTAAAAATAAGTTTTTATTTTATTTTTTCTAAGGCTGTCAAAGTTAACATTGTTAACATTGACTCACATTAACGTTAATCGTGCGTCAACACAAATTCCTTTTAACGGCGTTAATTTAATTAACGTGAGATTTACGCAATGCACGGTGAGGTTTGAAAGAGTGGTTGAGAGTCTGAGACACATGCATGCATGTTGCTGTTTTCCACTGGCCAAGTAGCCCCGCCTCCACTGGCCAAGTAGCCCCGCCTTTGAATCCACTCTGCTCCGATCATTCAGTCAGCAGCACTACAGCTAAAGCAGTCGGTGCAACCAGCACTAAAGCAGTCGGTGCAACCAGCACTAAAGCAGTCGGTGCAACCAGCACTAAAGCAGTCGGTGCAACCAGCACTAAAGCAGTCGGTGCAACAAGCACTAAAGCAGTCGGTGCAACAAGCACTAAAGCAGTCGGTGCAACAAGCACTAAAGCAGTCGGTGCAACAAGCACTAAAGCAGTCGGTGCAACAAGCACTAAAGCAGTCGGTGCAACCAGCACTAAAGCAGTCGGTGCAACAAGCACTAAAGCAGTCGGTGCAACCAGCACTAAAGCAGTCGGTGCAACCAGCACTAAAGCAGTCGGTGCAACCAGATCTTTTTTTCCCCTTTTTTTTAAAATATAAATACCGTGGAATACCGAGGTATAGGTTTTCAATACCGGCACCGTACCGTACTGTAAAATCTCATACCGTGGCATGCCTAGTCACGGACCACCATTTGATGACATTTAGCCTCTCAGACCCATCTGAGCCACGGACCACCATTTGATGACATTTAGCCTCTCAGACCCATTTGAGTCACGGACCACCATTTGATGACATTTAGCCTCTCAGACCCATCTGAGCCACGGACCACCATTTGATGACATTTAGCCTCCCAGACCCATTTGAGTCACGGACCACCATTTGATGACATTTAGCCTCTCAGACCCATCTGAGCCACGGACCACCATCTGATGACATTTAGCCTCTCAGACCCATTTGAGTCACGGACCACCATGTGATGACATTTAGCCTCTCAGACCCATTTGAGTCACGGACCACCATTTGATGACATTTAGCCTCTCAGACCTAAAACATAAAATATGTTGTTGTAGAGAAACAGGCAAACGTTGATCAAAATAACAATTCTTCTACATTCTCTAATTGTGGAGACTTATTTTAAATTTAAATAATGCAGTTGTTTAACAGTAATTTAACTCTTGAGAGCATAAAATGAAACCAAATGCACCCGGGAGGGTCCATTTGGTTTCATTTTACACTCTCAAGAGTTAAAGATCTCTAAGGGTCACTTTGTTACCATGGGGACCACCTGGAGCCCCCTTAACCCATTTAGGCCTGACGTCGAAATTAATACAATTTCTTTTAAATCATGACAGTTTTCTGAAATGTCTACAGTATATCAGTGGTGCTCAAACTATTTATTTAATTAAAAATTAAATATGAAATTGGCCACTGACCGCCATTTGAAAATATGTTGTTTCAGGGACCTCCCAATATATATTCAAAGATTTGAAAAATTGAAGATCCACAAGCTCGTAGATCTGCTATTTTTCAATAGCTAAAACATAATGCTTAAAACACCAAAAGGGGTTCCCGTCCAGAATGGGTTAAGGACCACTCGTGGTCCCCGGACCACTGGTTGAGAACCACTGCTTTATTCAATAAATGTTTAATGGTGAATGTGAGCTGAAGAGTCTTAATGAAGTGATGCATGTTCATACTCTCTGTATCATTCAATGGTAATAGAAATGTTTTATCATTTCTTCCTACAGTGTGAATCATGGAGGAGAACACTGGATAGATCACTGGATTAATCCTCGACTCCTTTCAAGATGTGAGTGTCTGTCTGTCTGTCTGTCTGTCTGTCTGTCTGTCTGTCTGCCTGCCTGCCTGCCTGCCTGCCTGCCTGCCTGCCTGCCCGCCTGCCTGCCTGCCGCGTTACGAGTCTCTGAACTGGGGACCCCCCACAATAATCAAATCTGAACTGTGGACCCCCCACACTAATCATATCTGAACTGGGGACCCCCCACAATAATCAAATCTGAACTGTGGACCCCCTACAATAATCAAATCTGAACTGTGGACCCCCCACAATAATCATATCTGAACTGGGGACCCCCCACAATAATCATATCTGAACTGGGGACCCCCCACAATAATCATATCTGAAC